>NC_092047.1:66072474-66172972 GCF_003086295.3 Arachis hypogaea | reverse complement strand
GGTTGTCTCCACCTACACTTTGCTTTAACGTCCGTAAGTTGGAACTCCACTAGCTCAGTCTTCGGCTATGTAGGGATCTTCAAGAGGAAGATCTTGAGCTCCTTGTTTTTCTTCATCCTCTCTCCATGGTACAGCTTTAAACGTTGTCCATTAACTTTGATAAGTTCAGAGCTTGAAGGATGACTTAGGTGAAAAACTCCGTACGGTTCGGCCTTCTCTACTCTTATGGACCTTCCCATCTTGAGCTCAACTTGCCTGGCATGAGCCTCAGTCGAGATTTGTAAAGAGGACTAAATCCCCAGGTTGGAACTTTTTCTCTTGATGTGCTGATCATGTACAGCCTTCATCTTCTCCTTGTATAGTCTTGAGTTCTCATAAGCTTCTAGGCGAAGGCTTTCCAGTTCTTGCAGTTGCAATTTCCTTTCAGCTCCGGCTTTCTCAATTCCCATGTTGCACTCCTTTACTACCCAAAAGGCTTTGTGCTCTACTTCAACAGGAGATGACAAGCTTTTCCATAAACTAAGCAGAAAGGACTCATCCCAATGGGTGTTTTGTATGCTGTTCTGTATGCCCAGAGTGCATCTTGTAGCCTTGCTCCAGTCTCTTCTATGAGGTTTGACTATCTTCTGCAAGATACGTTTATCTCTCTATTTGACACCTCGGCTTGCCCATTAGTCTGAGGATGGAGGCTGTTGCAACCTTATGAATTATCCCATGCTTCTTCATTAGTTCTGTTAGTCTCTGTTACAAAAATGGGTGCTTGATCGCTCACGATTGCTCGTGGTGATCCAAAGCGACAAATAATGTGGTTTCTCACAAAGGAAACAACAGTGTTAGTATCATCAGTGCGGGTAGGAATTGCTTCCACCCATTTGGAAACGTAATCCACAGCTAACAATATATAAAAATAACCATTAGAATTTGGAAATGGACCCATGAAGTCAATGCCCCAAACATCAAAAATTTCACAGAAAAGCATAATTTGTTGAGGCATCTCATCCTCTTGGATATATTACCAAATTTTTGGCATGGAAACAAGATCTACAAAATTCAGCAGCGTCTCTAAAAAGAGTAGGCACCAGAATCCACAGTCTAAGATTTTTCTAGCTGTTCTTTGAGGGCCAAAATGTCCTCCACTCTCAGATGAGTGACAGGCCTCTAAGATGGACTGAATTCTGTTGAAGCACACATCTAATTACCTGGTCAGCGCCACATCTCCATAAATATGGGTCATCCCATATATAATATTTAGACTCGCTTTTAGCTTGTCTCTTTGATGCTTAGAAAAGTTTGGAGGAAAGGTGCGGCTAACTAGATAATTAGCTACAGGTGCATACCAAGGGACTACCTCAGATACTGCTTGCAGGTTATCAAATGGGAAATCATCAGCTATAGGAGTGGGGTCATCTGTAATGTGTCAAGGCACTCAAGTGGTCTGCCACTAAATTCTAGTTACACTCCTATCCTTAATTTCAAATCAAATTCTTGTAATAGCAGTATCCAACGTATAAGCCTTGGTTTGGATCTTTTTAGCTAATAGATACTTTAGAGCTGCGTGGTCTGAGTATACTACTACCTTCGTACCAAGTAATAGGCTCGGAATTTATCCAGAGCAAAAACAATAGCAAGAAGCCTTTCTCAGTAGTAGTGTAATTAGACTGAGCGGCATCTAAAGTTTTAGACGCATAAGCAATAACAAAGGGGTCTTACCTTCACGCTGAGCCAGTGCTACTCCTACTGCATGGTTGGAAGCATCGCACATTATCTCAAATGGCTGGCTCCAGTCTAGTCCTCTCACAATTAGAGCTTGAGTCAGGGCGGTCTTCAGCTTATGAAATCTTGTTTGCAATCCTCACTGAACTCGAACTCAATATCCTTCTGCAGTATCTGGATAAGGGAAGTGCTACCTTACTGAAGTCCTTAATGAATCTCCTGTAAAAACCTGCATGGCCAAGGAACGAACGGACTTCCCTCACAGAGGAGGGGTAAGGTAAACTAGAAATAACATCCACCTTTGCTGGATCTACAGAAATGCTAGTATTAGACACAACATGTCCTAGTACAATACCTTATTTTACCATAAAGTGACATTTTTCAAAATTTAATGCAAGATTTGTACTGACACATCTATCTAATACTCTAGATAATCCATCTAAGCAAAGGATAAAGGAATCGCCATATACACTAAAATCATCCATAAAAACTTCCATACAGTCCTCAATAAGATCAGAGAAAAGACTCATCATGCACCTTTGGAAGGTAGCTGGTGCATTGCACAAGCCAAAGGCATTCTCTTGTAAGGATAAGTCCCAAAAGGACATGTGAAAGTGGTATTTTCCTGATCTTCAGGAGCTATATGAATCTGGAAATAACCTGTGTAACCATCTAAAAAACAATAATGTGATTTACCTGACAGGCGATCCAACATTTGATCAATGAATGAAAGAGATAGTGATCCTTACGAGTGGCCTGGTTGAGGCGTCTGTAGTCAATGCAGACCCTCCAGGCATTCTGAACTCTGGTCCATGAGGTCTCCATGCTCATTCTTCACTGTAGTGATTCCAGACTTCTTGGGCACCACTAGTACTGGGCTTACCCATTCACTGTCTGAAATGGGGTAGATGATATCTGCCTCCAGTAGTCTGGTCACTTCCTTTTGACAACCTCTAAGATAGTGGGGTTCAGTCTTCTCTAGGGTTGACGGACAGGTCTTGCTCCCTCTTCTAAAAATATCCTATGATCACAGACTTGAGGGTTGATGCCTACTATGTCTGCCAAACTCCAACCAATTGCCTTCTTGTGTCTCCTCAGCACACTAAGTAGCTGCTCTTCTTGTTGAGAGTGAGTTCCCTTGCAATGATAACTGGAAACTTCTGCTCGTCTTCAAGGTACGCATATTTGAGGTATGGAGGAAGGGGTTTTAATTCTAACTTCTGATCATGGTCAGGCTCTGGGTTGTCTGGAGCTGGTAACAATGGTAAAGCACTGTCATTGTCCTCTGAGAATGTCCCCACACTTGGACCTTGTCCTATGTACTTCTCTTCAAATTCCTCCTGGTGAACTTCAGCCACGATTTCATCTATGATGTCACACTGGAGGATAGAATGATCCTCCGGAGGATGCTTCATAACTCCATTCAGATTGAAGATTACTACTCGGCCATCTATTTCAAAAGAGTATGTTCCTGAAAAAGCATCTAATTTGAACTTCGAGGTCTTCAGGAATGGTCTTCTGAGTAGGATTGATGATGGCTTCTCTGAGTCATTTTGGGGCATCTCCAGGATATAAAAATCAATGGAAAATGTGAGCCCCTTAATGCCCACTAATACATCTTCAGCAACTCCAGCCACTGTATTAATGCTTTTATCTGCTAACACAAAACGAGCTGCTGACCTTTTTAAGAGAAGGAGCCTCAAAATATCATATATAGACAGAGGCATTATGCTTACACATGGTCCTAAATCACACATGCAGTCAGAAAATACTACACCACCAATAGTGCAATTAACCATACATGGACCTGGGCCACTACACTTTTCAGGTAAACCTCCCATTAAAGCAGACATGGAACTTCCTAAAGGAATAATTTCTAATTCATTAATTTTGTCTTTATGTATACATAAATCTTTTAAAACTTTGCATATTTAGGTACCTGTTGAATAACATCAAAAAGAGGAACAGTTACCTCAACCTTTTTGAATATCTCTACCATTTTGGGATCAGGTTCCAGCTGCTTCCTGGGCTTCCTTGCAAGTTGTGAAAATGGAATGGGAGTGGTGTCTTCTGCAGTGTCTGCACCCTGTGGTGCTTCCTCCTGTGGTTGAACTTCTTCTTTTTCAGCCATGTCCTATATGTCCTCTTCCTCTTCAACATCTTCTATTTCCACTACCTCTTCAACTGAGGCGTGTTCTGGTGGCTTGGCTCCTCCTGATTCCTCTCCTGCAGTGTGGTTCCGATCTTAAGGTGATGGCATTAATGCCATCCTTTGGATTAGGTAATGGTTGAGAGTGGATTTCACTGGAGCTCAAAGGCTGGTTATTGGAGTTATTCATTGATCCAATCTGTGAGATAAGAGCTTGCAAAGTAGAGTTCAGACCATTTAGTGTAGCATAAAGGTTATTTTCCATGGTCTGTTGTCTTTGATCAATAGATTGTAATAAGTCGTCATTAGAAGATGAAGAAGGATAAGTAATTTAAGAGGTCTGCTGTTGGGTATTCTGTGGTCCTTGGGATTGCCTCAGGTGAGGTGCTCTGTAAGCTGGTTCTAGTTCTGCTGCCTGTTATTATTATTATTCCACCTCTGATTTCCCTGATTGTCTCTGCCTCCTCAGTTGTTGTTGTCCCTCCAATTCTGGTTAGAATTGTCCTACCAGCCATGGCTGTAATTGCCACCTTGATTGTACCCTTGGTTGGGGCGGTCATAGAAGTTATGAGTGGCTGCCACGGTGTTGTCTTCCTGCTGGAGCTGCGTACATTCATCAGTATAATGGCTATAATCAGCACAGACTCTGCAAACTCTCTGTGGGACTAACTGTTGGCTTTGCTGTGGTGGAAAGGTTGAGCTTGCTGAACTTGTTGTTGATTCAATTGCATCTGCTTCAGCAAGTTGGTCATTTCACAGATACTCTGAGTTAGAGCAGCAGTCTCTCTGCTAGAGGATACTTCTGCAACGGCTTTTGAACGGCCTTGTTTCTGCCTGTGATTCTGAGTAGATTCAGCTAAGTCGCTAATCAATTGCCATGCTTCATCATTGGTCTTGTACTTTTTCATAGACCCATTGCTAGCACTTTCCAATGTGGCCTTATCTTGGGGCCTCATGCCCTGTGTGACGTAACCGAGTAACACTATCTTGTCAATCATATGGTGGGGCATGCTTCCAGATGATTATTGAAGCGCTCCCAGTATTCATAGAGAGTCTCGGATTCGTCCTGAACAATCATGGAAATGTTTTCCTCAGTTTATCAGTAACTTCAGCTGGAAAGAACTTTTCCAAAAATTCTCTTCTAAGTGTATCCCAGTCGGATACAGTTGCTGCGGGTTGAGTGTAGTACCACTCTCTTACCTTTCCCTCAAGAGAAAACGGGAAAGCTTTCAACAAAATTGAAGTTTCATTTGCACCATCACGCCTGACAGTAGAACAGGCTGCTTGAAAATCTCTCAGGTGCTTGATAGGCTCTTGAGCAGGTAAGCCATGAAACTTGGGCATCAAGTTGAGCAGTGTAGTCTTTATTTCAGGGGCTCCAGCCTCCTGGATAGTAACTCTCCTAGCTGCTGCCATGTCACCTACACGTAAATCAACCGAATTAGTAGAACGGGGGCTGGTTTCTTCCTCAAGTGACGTTTCAGATCTGCCCTCAGAGAGGACTAACTGATGCTGAGCTTGCCTTATTCGTGAAATAGTTCTTTCAATCTCAGGATCGAATACTAGCAAGCTTGGATCAGGAAGTGAACGCGTCATCCAACAAAAGAAACAAGCAGCTCATAGTAGCAAGATAAAATAAAATTCAAATAAATAAATTCCAATCAATAACTTAGCACTCTATTGCAACTCCCCGACAACGGCGCTAAAAATTGACGTGGTGGAAATTGGCGAGTCAAGAATTGTTATAAGATATGCGTTGCAAGTTTAGTTCTTAACCAACCAGAGATCCGCTTATCAATTTAGAAGGGTGTCACAAAAATTAAAATTAAAATACTGGGAGTATGAATCCCAGGTCGTCTCCCAACGAGTTGCAGAAAGGTGTGCTATTTTATTAATCAGATGTTTTCAAAAAGGGTTTGAGTTGAATAAACAGGAAATTAAATTAGAGAAATTAAACAATTTAAATAAAATCCTTGACTGGGAGTAGATTAGCTGGAAGCCCTATTCTTGTTGGAGTACTCTCAAGATTAATTGATAATTGAAGGTTGTTCTGTTTAGTTATCCCTTACTAGGTAAGGGAAAGTCAAACAAGTTGAAATGCTACTTCTATTCACAAGTTCCAACCCACTCAATTAAAAGGGATTGGGGTTAGTGACTAGAGGGCAATCCAACAATAAACCTAATTACAATTTTTCTTTTGAGCATTCCAACTCAAGGGTTCCTTTCAATCAACTCCCCATCAAGTTAGGGAACTACCCGCTCATTGTGAATGTAGAATTCATAACATAGGAAAGGGAATTAAGGAAATTCATGATAAATAATAATCAAAGAAATCAATTAAAAATAAAATTAATTCTTGTATTAATAAATTCTAAAATAATCCAATAGTAAAATTGAGTAAATTAAGGACATGGAAGAGTAAGAACCAAGTAAAGAAAACAAACTAGAATGACGAAGTCTTGATGAGGTAATAACTCTTCTCAATATCCCAATGCAAAAAGCAATAGAAATAAAAAATCGTAAGAACTATGAATGTGTAGAGAGAAAACCTAGAGGAGTAGTAAAACTAGATCTAAAAACTAAAAATTGTGTAGAATGAATGTTATTTTTGGTCTCTGCATGTTCTCTGGCTCTAGTCTGCTTTTCTGGGCCGAAAACTGGGTCAAAACAGGGCCCAAAATCGCCCCAGTGAATTCTGCAGATTATGCAGATCGCGCACGACATGCGATCGCGTCATTCATGCGGCCGCGTCATTCGGCCTTTTGCCCTGCCACGTGAGCGCATCGTCTACGCCTCTGCGTCACTTGTGTTATTCCAATCCGCACGGTCGCGTGAGCCATGCGACCGCGTCACTGCGATTTACTCTCTTTCGCGCGGTCGCGCGAGCCATGCAGCCGCGTCACTTCTCGCTGGTCATCTCCTCAATTTCTTGTGTTCCTTCCATTTTTGCAAGCTTCCTTTCCAATCTCCAATTCATTTATGCCCTATAAAGCCTGAAACACTTAACACACAGATCACGGCATCGAATGGAATAAAGGAGAATTAAAATACATAATTAAAAGTCTCTAGGAAGCAAGTTTTCAATCATGTAATAATTTTAGGAAGGAATAAATGCATGCTAATCATATGAATAAGTGGGTAAAGACCATGATAAAACCACACAATTAAACACATTATAAACCATAAAATAGTGGTTTATCACATGCATACTAAGTGTTTGTGAAAAAGTCCGTATGGCATTGTGCATTTTTAATTCTTCTATCCTTCTACTCTAATGCCTGTTTTTCACAAAACCATTCCAATATTTTATTAATTGAATATAATTGTCAATACAAACGTGATTGTTAGTCTGTTACGAGTGATAATACATTTTAACTATTGATGCTTGATCTATGCTACTCATGCCTTTGCCGGCATGCTAATAAACATCTTGCATCTACTTGCCATAACATGCACTTGCTATATTTCCATTGATGAACTTATCACATGTAGTCGTGACCATGTGTTAACGACATCCTTCTTTACCGTGCAATGATTATCACTTGTACTGTCCTCCTCGTTGCTTTAACCCTTGGCTTTACATGTTACTTTCCTTTTCCCTTTTCAGGATGGCCACCAAGAAGGGTAAAGAGAAAGCTGCTCCCAAACCACCGGCAAAGAGAGAAACAAAAAGAGCGCTAGCTGAGGAACCATCCTCAACATCAGTCAAGCCATCCACAAAGCGAGTCAAGAGGATCATCAAGGTTGATAAAAAAGAGAAAGCCTTTCCAGCAAGGGACATGGCGCGGTTCACTAACCGCTACTGTGAGCAGATGTTCCCCATCCTGGCTTAGCAGAACTATAACAATGAGCACCTACTTATCCTCCCTACCCACATTATTTAGTTGGTAGAGCCCTGCATTGAGCGCAGACAATGGGGATTCTTACGGAGATAACCACGGCAGGTTAACCTTTCATGGGTAGTTGAATTCTACTCCAACTTTCACATGCCAACCCTGCAGTCTGTCTATGTCTGTCAGAAGTAAGTCCCTATCTCTGAAGGGGCTATTCAGCAAGCTTTAGATCTCCCCCCTGCCCCAGAAAGATTGGACGCATACCAAGAAGCCTCTGTCAAGCGCCAGACATACCAATTTGACTGGGACGCCGTCCTCAGAGTTATAGCACAACCTGGCAGCAGATGGATATATGGATACCATTGATCCTGACCTAAGGGCATATTGGCTTCAGCATTCACCTTGGAGGCTCGAGTGTGGACACAGATTATGTCCCACTACATCTTTTCGAGCACTCACGAGTCCTCCTTCACTGCAGATATGGCTGTTCTCCTCTGGTCTGTCCTTACAGACCAGCCTCTCAACCTTCCAAGACACCTCCGGCACGCCATGGGACACATACAAATTGCGGGCAACCTATCCTTTCCCGCCTTGGTTTCAGATCTAGTCTCGGCAGCCGGAGTCTCCTACAAAGCTGGGGACACCAAGACCATACTTCTGCAGGATGACCAGATTATCCCCCACTATCAGTCGGACCACAGACCCGGCCGGAGACACCCCTTCTCCTTCCACATCACAAGCACCTTCAACAAATCAGCTGCTCCTACATATACTTCAGAGGTTGGACCGGCTTGACTGGCAGGCAAAGTGAATGGAGCACCGTAACAAGCGCCAATTCACATACCTCAAGGAGCTGATTGTTGGCAACCACCCACCTGAAGAAGAACCAGACACTCCAGACTCCACCTCACCTACCAGCACCGGGAGCCATGACAATCCCGACGGTGGAGATACTGTGACAAGCCCCCTTTTATTCCTAACTGATGGCACCGAGGATGGTGCCAAGCTTTAAGTGTGGGGAGGTCGGTCAGTACCTGACTTCCGGAGGTAATCTCTCTCTTAACACCAACATTTTTTTTGTTAGATAGAATAAATTGCAAGATTATTTGCATGTATGTTTGTTTGGTTTAAAGTAATAAATTTCTTTTCAAGACTCTATTTTATAATATTTTACTAATTTGAATTAAAAACCTTTTTGTTAAACTTGTTTGAAGACTGTAAATTGGAACATGAATTATAGCTATGAACACACAACCCAGTGAGATTTTTGAGCCTGATTGTATGGTTACATCATCTAACCATGATATTTTATTCTTGTGTGTTTTCTTTTCTATAATTGTAATCTTTATTTTGTTCTTTTCTATATGTTCAATGTTTAGTGTATTCACATGCTTGCATATGATTGAGGCCATTATTTTATTAGCTCACTTATCCTAAATAGCCTACCCCTTCAATTACCTTTGTTAGCCACCTTGAGCCATGTAATCCCCATTTGTTCTATATTTTACCAAATCACTAGTCTTAAGCGGAAAAATAAATTAACTACCCCAAATTGAATCTTTGGTTAGCTTAAGATAGAGATTGTGTATCAATTAAGTGTGGGAAAACTGTGGGAACATGGGTTAATAAGGGAATGTGTTATGTTTCTACTTTGATAAAATATTAGGAATTTGGGTACCTACTCATGTGATACCAGAAAAATTGAAAATCCATGTGCATTGATATGTTATGTTTACTTTTATATTTAAAAAAAAACCCAAAAATATTCAATAAATAAATAAATAAGGGGACAAAATTACCACAGTATTAAGTTAATGAAAGATCAATGCATATGTGATACAAGTAAAGAAGAGTTGATGCATGAGTATGTAATGCAAAAGTGGGAATTTTAGGTAGCTAGGAATGATTTAAGAAGTATATAGAGTATGTATAGGTGAAAGCTTAGGTTGGTCAAGGATTCAATTTATAGCTCACTTTGCCATATATATACCCTCACCTTTACCTTAGCCCCATTACAACCTTGAAAAGACCTCATGATGTTTGCATTGGTACATTAAATATTTGTTGATTGGTTAGGTGAAGAAGAAAGTTTAGAAAGCATGACTAGAGAAGAGTAGAGTGATTACCCTATACACTTAAGTGATTAGAGTGCATATACACTATCAGTGAGGGTTCAATGCTTAATTCTATGTTCCCTGATTTCATGAGCTGTCTTCTTACAAGTCCACTTCTCTTTACTGTATGATTTGAATTAGTGAAATTTGATTTATGTTTGTCTTGAAGAACTTATTTACTTTTAATCAAGTAGACAGAATCATCTTAGCATATAGTTGCATTCATACATAGATTACATTTCATGAGTCTTACTTTTTCATATCTATTCGTTTGATCTCCTTGAGCTTAGCATGAGGACATGCTAATGTTTAAGTGTAGGGAGTTTGATAAACCACTATTTTATGGTTTATCTTGTGCTCAATTGAGTAATTTCATCAAGTCTTTGCACACTTTTTCATATGAATTGCATGGTTTTACAAATCCTTCCTAGTTTTGTTCTATGGTTGAAAAATGACTTCCTAAGCCTTTAATTTATGTATTTTAATTCCCCTTTATACCATTCGATGCTGTGATCTGTGTGTTCAGTGTTTCAGGCTTTGTAGGGCAAGAATGGCTTAGAGGAAGGAGAGGAAGCTTGCAGAAATGGAAGGAGCACAAGAAATAAAGGAGACAACCAGCGAGCATCAACGCACACGCATGGCTCACGTGTGCACGTGATCTGGAGATTTTTACAGTGATGCGTGTGCGTACCTAACGCGTACGCGTGGATTGAAGTTCTGCTAGACGACGCGTGCGCGTGCTTGACTAGTACGCGTGACATGCAAAGATGACCAGCGACGCGTGCGCGTACTTGACGCGTACACGTGACATGCACGATCTGCAAAAATCACAGAAATGCTGGGGGCAATTTTGGGCCGAGTTTGGACCCAGTTTCTGGCCCAGACACACAGACTAGAGCCAGGAAATGAGCAGAGACTCAACAGAAAATCTCATTAGCGTAGTTTTAGTTTTAGTTTTAAATCTGAGAGAAAAATTACTCTTCCTCTAGGTTTTCTACACATTCACATATTTTTAGTTTTATGCTTTTGCTTTGGATATTGAGAAGAGCCATTACCTCCGTTGAAATTATTATTCTAGTTTGTTTTCTTATTCCCTTACTCTTCCATATCCTTAATCTTTGTTTAGAGTTACAATTGGATTATTTTTAGAATTTATTAATGCAAAGGATTATTTTTACTTTTAATTAATTCTCAGTTATTGTTTATCATGTCTTCCTTTTATTCCCTTTTTAATTCTGTGCAAGTAATTTTCATGTCAATGGAGTAGACTCCCAACTTGACTTGGGGGTTGATTAAATGGAGACCCTAGAGTTAGAATGCTCAAGTGATTAGTTAACTGCAAGTTGTTGGCTAATTCTCTATTTACTAACACTAGACCTTCCCAAAGGAGAGGACTAGGATTTGCGAATAAGAGTTAGGTCAATCACTTGACTTTCCTTTATTTAGTAAGGGTTAACTAAGTGAAAACAACAATCTTTTTATACTACACTTGAGAGAATTCCAACAAGGACAGAACTTCCAATTAATCATTCCCCCAGTCAAGGCTTTTTATTCTGAATATATAAATCTCTTTAGTTTTCATTGCGTTAATTTATAATTATTTATTTCTTGTTATTAAACTCTCAAAAATTCTCGGAAAACTCCTGATTAATAAGATAGCACCCTTTTGTCAACTCATTAGGAGACGACCTGGGATTTATACTCCCAGTATTTTTATTCTGATTTTGTGACAACCTTTCTAAATTGATAAGCAGATTTTTGCTGGTTAAGAACTATACTCGCAACGTATTTCTTATATTAATTTCTTAATTGGCTGATTTCTGCCCGCATCAATAAGCTTAAAAGCAAGCTCTCCTCTGCGCTTGTTATAGCACTACCTAATTGGGACTTACCTTTTGAATTGATGTGTGATGCATTAGATTTTGCTATTGGTGCTTTCTTAGGACAATGGAGAGACAAGCTAGTGCATGTCATCTACTATGCTAGCAAGGTTCTTAATGAACCCTAAAGGAATTACACCACCACAGAAAAAGAACTCCTTGCTATAGTTTTTGCATTTGATAAATTTAGATCTTACTTCATTGGTTCTAAAGTCATTATGTTTACTGACCATGCAGTACTTAAATACTTGTTAACCAACAAGAATCCATGCCTAGATTGATAAGATGGATCCTACTACTCCAAGAGTTCAACATTGAAATCAAAGATAGAAGTGGAGCAGAGAACAAGGTAGCTGACCACCTATCAAGGATCCCACATGAAGGGGATGAAGCACATAGCCCTGGGGTAAATGAAAGCTTCCCTGATGAGCAATTGATGATGATCCAAGAGGCTCCATGGTTCGCAGACATAGCCAACTTCAAGGCCATTAGAGAGCTACCTTCCAACATCAACAAGAACTTGAAAAAGAAGCTCATCAATGATGCCAAGCATTACATTTGGGATGAGCCTTACCTCTTCAAAAGGTATGCTGATGGAATTCTAAGAAAATGCATCTCTCATGAGGAAAGACAAGAGGTTCTTTGGCATTGCCATGGATCTATCTATAGAGGACATTTTAGTGGAGAAAGGACTGCAGCCAATATGTTGCAATGTGGATTCTTTTGGCCTACAATATTCAAAGATGCAAAGGAGCTTGTAACAAGATGCAATGAGTGTCAAAGAGCTGGCAACCTACCCAAGAAGAATGAAATGCCACAGAGATTCATCATGGAATTGGAGTTGTTTGATGTATGGGAGGTTGATTTCATGGGACCATTCCCATCTTTATACTCAAACAATTACATATTGGTGGCTGTAGACTATGTGTCCAAATGGGTAGAGGCTATAGCAACATCAACAAATGACAACAAAGTAGTGATTAATTTCTTGAGGAAGAACATATTTAGCCAGTTTGGGGTTCCAAGAGCTCTTATAAGTGATGGGGGAACTCACTTTTGTAACAAGAAACTAGAGACACTCCTCCTCAAATATGGTGTTAAGCACAAGGTAGTAACCCCATACCATCCACAAACCAATGGTCAAGCTGAAATTTCAAATAGAGAACTCAAAAAAATCCTTGAGAAGACTGTTGGGAACTCAAGAAAAGATTGGTCCAAGAAGCTAGATGATGCATTGTGGGCTTATAGAACAGCTTTTAAGACACCTATTAGCATGTCTCCACACTAATTAGTGTTTGGAAAAGCTTGTCATCTACCAGTGGAGCTTGAACATAGAGCATTTTGGGCTCTAAAGATGTTGAACTTTGATAATCAAGCTACTGGGGAAAGAAGATTGCTGCAGCTCAATGAGTTAGATGAATTCAGATCTCAAGCTTATGAAAATACCAAGATTTACAAGGAGAAAACAAAGAAATGACATGATCAAAAGCTGGCAAGAAGAGAGTTTGTAGAGGGTCAAAAGGTGTTATTGTACAACTCAAGGCTCAATTTTTTCCCAGGGAAGCTGAAGTCAAGATGGTCTAGACCATTTACAATCATCAAGGCCTCTCCCTATGGTCATGTGGAGCTCATGGATGACAAAACACAGAGGACTTTTACAATCAATGGCCACAGACTTAAGCACTACTTGCGGGACTCATTGGATGAGCAAAGAGTGAACTATAACCTCAACTGAAGAGGAAGAATCATCAAGCTAGTGACGTTAAAGAACCGCTAGTTAGGAGGGACCTCAACACCCATATCCTTTCAATTTCAAGCTTTTTTTATTAGCTTATGTTGTTTGTTTTTCAGTTTTACTTGTTAGTTGTTTAGTTGATAGTTTCTTTAATTTGAACTTTAAAAGTTTCTCTAGCTTGTTGGAAGTGCAACCTTGCATGCTACACTATATGATGTTGTTAATTGGGTTGAAAAACTAGCTAAAGAGCTAAGTTTGGTATGGTCACTAACCCACTTATTTTGAGCTTACATAATACAATTGAATTAATCTCAAGAAGTAAGCCCAAAACTAAGTTTGGTGTGGCCACCACCAAGAAAGATCCATACGTGCTTTCAAGGTTCAGCCCAACTAATTAATATCCTAATGTAAATAGTATATTGGTGGGGTGAATAAAAGAGATAATTAATTGTGTACATATGAAATGGAAGTGGAAGAGTTTGAAAGAATTATTTTTTTCTACTCATAATGTATACAATAAAGTTCAATCATGAGACCAATTACTATATGTAATGAATCTAAGTTCGGTGTCCAAGAGACACACATTAAATGCCATTTAACTGGAGGAATGTGAAGCAATTTTCAATCACTAATGAGGATTTGTAACTGAATTTTTCAGGTAGAGGTAGGGCCCACATGACATTGATCACTCATCAAGTCAATGAGTCAAAGTGTACTTCACACTTTGGAACTCAAAAGTCTGAGGAAAGCTGAAGAGATTGGGGTTGGCGCTTTTTCCCACGCCGGGCACTACTCCCAAGTGTGAAAGCTTTAAATTTTTGCCAATCCACACCTTCCAGAATTTTCCCTCCCTACTCTATAAAATGCACTCACCCACCCATCTTTTCCACACTACAAACTTCCCTATTCTCACCCGAATCCATCACTCTTCCCCTCTCTACATTTCTTCTTTCTTTCTTTCTTCTTGCTTTCTTGATTGGGACAATCAAGTCCTAAGTTTGGTGTTGAAGCAAATCCTTGCTTTGCTTTCTTTCTTTATCCCTTTCATCACTCCTTAAACCCTCTCATCACAACCAAATGGCACCACCAAGAGCCACCGGTTCAAAGAAGAGAAAGACCAAGGAGGCTTCCTCTGGCTCATCAAGCTATAATGAATTCAATTCCTCTTATTCTTCCACCAAAACCAGTTTTATGGGTGGGTGAGTGAGAGGCAAATAATTCCTGAAGTTAGTTTCTAACTAGGGAGAGATGAGCATAGAGAGATCAACATCAAAATCAATAACAGGGCTGGGCCATCCTATGTAACCCACCAAAGAAGGTGGTGGAGAGCCTAGTAAGGGAGTTCTATACCAATGTCGTGCCACAACTGGGTCACCAATATGACTAACAAAGCTATGTGAGGAGGAAGAGCATTGACTATAGCCCTGCAAATTTAGAGAGGATGTTAGAGGTGAGGCGCACAACTTCTACCTGGAGCTATGAAGAAAGGATGAAGCAACTTGATCTGGGTTTTGAAGAGATCTTGAATAAGATTTGTGTCCTCAATGTTCAGTGGATCAATGACAAAGATGGAAGGCCAAACCAGCTGAGAAGAAGAGACTTGTGCCCTCAAGCTAGAGGGTGGTTAGATTTTGTGAGGAGATCCCTCAACCCCAACTCCAACACTTCGGAGGTTACTTTGAAAAGGGCTGTTCTAATCTACAGCATAATGAAGAAGGAGAACATCAATGTGGGGGAGATGATAGCGAACAACATTCACAAGATGCTGAAAAGCACCAAAGATAGCACAAGATTGGCCTTCCCAAGCATCATTCAGCGACTGTGTGATGAGGCTGGAGTGGAAAAGGTCATTGATGAAACATTGGTTGAGCAAGACAAACCAATCACTGCAAAGAAGATGGAGAAAGTGGTGGCCATCAACTCACTGCAAAGAGCCAGAGAACACAGGGCTCATGTGCAAGAGCCACAAGGGCCACCACAACAAGAAAAAGCCTATGTACAAACACCATTTCCACAGCTACAAGCACCATTTCCACAGTTCCAAGCACAACTTCTAGAAGGCTTTAATTATGAAGAGATACAAGGAAATATTCACCAAATGCAAGGGAACATCAACCACATGCAAGAAGACATTACTCAACTTAGGGAGCAGCAAAAACAATGGAAGCAAATGCAAGAGAGTATTCAGCAACTCCAAGGAAGTGTGGACTACATGAAGGAGCAGCAAGGACAGTTTTATTGGGGAGAAATGCAAGGTAGCCTCAATAAAATCATGGAGTAACAACAAGTGAAACAGAGGAACCTTGCTGAATTTAGGTCCCTCTACGAGGCTAGGACCACAACAAGGAGACAATATGACATAAACACACAAGTGAAGCTGAATCACTTGTGTAATGTGGTAGCCACTCTCAACCTCAATTATCCAACATTCATGCAAGGTATGGAAGAGCTGAGTGTTAGGCAAGAAGAAATACTATCCAAACACAAAGAGGATGAGAGAACCTATATGAGGAGGCTACGCTTTTGGAAGCCAAGGGACACCCCTGCACAAGAAAGAGCCTCCAGGAAGAAGAATGGTGATGAATTCTCAAAGAAGAAGGATAAGGGGAAGGGACCTATGCATTGAAGCTGCTCAAGAGTACAAGGTTGTTGAGTCCCATGGTTGAATTTTATCTTCTGAATTTACTGCTTAATAGTTTATCTTGATATAGTAGTTGTTGTTTAGTCATGAGTTTAGAGTCTTTCTATAAGTCCTTTGAATTTTTTCTTTTAATTTGAGAAAGAAAATGTCCTTTTGTTAAGTCTTCATTACATCAATAAAAGTAGTTTGTTTTCACAAAAATCAATGATGAGTTATTACAAAAACAAGCAAGAGACTTAGACCCAAGTGAGAATTCAAATTATGAGATGAGGAACAAGTATGGAATCACGAATAGAAATCTGAAAGTAAGTAGACCATAATGAATACTTAGACATAGAGGACATAACAAGTAGATGCCAAGGATGACCCTTGAATATCCATAGAACCAAGTAGTAGTAAGCAAAAGACCCAAGGCTCTGAGGATCAACTACTAGGATCAAGGAAAGAAACAAATAGCTCATAGAGCCAAAATCCGAGTAGATGCTTGTGGTGAAAATGTGTCAAGAAGAGAGACCTGAGCAAGTAAATTCTTAGGGGTGTTTCAACACCTAGTACCCTAAAACCAACTGGTTTGGGAGTGCTAATTGAAAGCTTAACCTAGAGGGTCATCTTGAGAAAAAATACTTAGAGACGTGGTCAATTAAGGAAAGCAAAAGAGGAATGAAAAGAAAAGAACAATCAAAAGAAAAATAATAAAAAAGCTTACTACTTCAAGGTGACAAATAATAGAAAAGGCTCTAGAAGCAAGCACTTAAAAGGGTCCTCAAAAGTCTAAGAGTTTATTGTAATATGAAAATTACAAAGTTCATGCATGATATGACACTTAGCCTCTATCTTTAATTGTGAATATATTCTCCTAAGGGTCAAGTCTCAATCAATTACTCACATTGATTTGCTTGGGGACAAGCAAAACTTAACTTTGGTGTTGTGATGACTTGCATCATCTACCTCTTTTTCTTAACTAAAAAGACCATAGAATTAGTAAATTCTCATTCAATTGATACAATTACTTGAACTAAATGATGAGTTTTATGGTACATTGCTTTGAAAGGGATCTTGTTTGAATTTCAGGTGAAAATAGCAACAAAAGAGGAAGAAAGCAAGAAAAATAAGCTGGGCGTGTGTACTGGGCGTGCCACTTGGTGCAAATGCCAACAATTTGAATGGGCATGGCACGACAGCTATAGGGCATCGCACACCAGTTAGCAACTCCATAGAAGAGCCCATGATGAATTACAATGAGTGTGGCACGCCAATGCCAGGCATGGCACGCCAAGGAGATGAACCACAAGGGGGCGTGGCACGCCAGTTATCTTTTCCAGAGAAGGGACTCCAAGCTTCATTATGGGCGTGGCATGCCAACTACAAATTCCAGAGAAGGATCCTTGAAGACTTGCAAGGGGCATGGCACGCCAAGCTGGGCGTGGCACGCCAACCCTATCATCCACAATGGGTGTGGCACGCCAGTACAACTGAGCAGAGGAGAATGGAGGAAGCATCTATATGGGTGTGCCACTTGAGACTTAAGGTGTGGCACGCCAAGTCAAAAATACAATAGGCGTGCCACTTAGTACTGGAGGCGTGGCACGCCAAGCTCATGAAGCCCTCAACACCACTATGGGCGTGCCACTTGAGTCCTAGCGTGGCACACCATTTCATCTAACCAGAGAGGAAGAATGCATCCCCAACAAGGCCGTGGCATGCCAGATCAAAGGCATGGCACGCCAGCACAAGCCTCCAGCGAAAAAGATCAACGGGTGTGCCACTTGGGACTTTAGGCGTGGCACACCAAGGAAAAATAACAATGGGTGTGCCACTTGATGCTTAGGGCGTGGCATGCCGAACACATGCCGGTCACACGCTAGGCACATGTCTCACTTTAATTAGTTTTCCTTTAAATTTTAATTTTAATTTTCTTTTCCTTTTTGTAATTTTTATAGGAGTAGTATAAATACCCCTTGAGAGTACTGAAAAGGGGGTTGGATTGGATAGTTGGTTGGTGGACTTAGCTAGTAGAGGAATTATTTTAGTTTTACTTCACTTCATCTTCTTCCATCTCTTGTACTTTTCTTTAAGCTATGAGTAGCTAAACTCCCTCTCATTACGAGAGGGAGCTCTGTTGTACTTGATGGATTAATGATAGTGAATTTCTTCTTCTCTTCATCTTCTCTTTGATTTGCTAGAAGGAATTTCGTTTCTCAAGTCTAGTGTTCAATCATCTTGGAAAAGAGGTTGAATGCAAATTGCGTTTCATGGGAACCTTGGAAAAGGAAACATAGAACCATGCTTGAAATCCGTTCTCACACTTGAGTAGATCTGGGTTTTAGGATTGGATATGGTGACATAAAATCCACCCACTATTTGGATCTATGAGGATGTGTGGTATAATCAGAGACCAAGCTTATCTCTCTTCATGAGCAATTAGACCAAGGAATTGGCTGATTATCAAGATTTGAGGGATTGAATCACCAAGGAATTGGGGTTCAATCAATCATGATTGCCAAGAGGTCAATGAGTTGCATGATTGAAGATGAGATGATCTAGATTTGATCCAAAGAGAGCAACATCTCCTAATCCCAATGAATTTCCCTATTCTTATCTTCCCTATTCTTTATAGCTTTCTTTAATTTATGCTATCAACCCATTCCCCAATTACAATTCAGTCATTTATGTTTCAGCAATTTACTTTCATACTCTTTATAATTCTGCATTTTATTGCTTTTCTTTATCTTTAAGTCATTTACAATTCTGTCATTTAGAATTCTGCACCCAACAATTCTTATTGATTAGCTTGACTAAATCACCCATTAACTAAAGTTGCTCAATCAATCAATCTCTGTGGGATTCGACCTCACCTCTACTATGAGTTATTACTTGACGACAATTTGGTATACTTGTCAAAGACAGATTCATTATATTAATTATAGTGATATAGTGCAAATCTAGTCCCATCACTTCCCATCCTCATACTCAAATAGCTACATATTGGTAGCTGTAGACTATGTGTCCAAGTGGATAGAAGCTATAGCAACATCAACTAATAATAACAAAGTGGTGATCAACTTCTTGAGAAAAAACATATTTAGCCGGTTTGGGGTGCCAAGAGCTCTCATAAGTGATGGGGAAAGTAACTTTTGCAACAAGCAACTAGAGACCCTCCTCTTCAAATATGGTGTTAAGCACAAAGTAGCCACAGCATACCACCCACAAACCAATGGTCAAGCAAAAATTTCAAACAGGGAGCTCAAGGAAAGATTGGTCCAAGAAGTTAGATGATGCTTTATGGGCTTATAGAATAGCTTTTAAGATACCAATTGGCATGTCTCCATACCAATTGGTGTATGGAAAATCTTGTCATTTGCCTGTGGAGCTTGAGCATAGAGCATTTTGGGCTCTAAAGATGCTAAACTTTGACAATCAACTTTGAATGAATTGGATGAATTCAGTACTCAAGCCTATGAAAATACAAAGATTTATAAAGAGAAGACAAAGAAATGGCATGATCAAAGGCTGGTAAAAAGGGACTTTGCAGAAGGCCAAAGTGTTCTCCTGTACAACTCAAGACTCAAATTCTTCCCAGGGAAGCTGAAATCAAGGTGGTCAGGACCTTTCACAGTAACTAAGGTTTCACCTTATGGTCATGTGGAACTCATGGATGAAAAAGCACAAAGGACTTTCACTACCAATGGCCATAGGCTTAAGCACTACTTTGGGGAATCATTGGAGGAGCACAGGGTGAACTACAACCTCAGCTAAAGAGAAAGAAACGTCAAGCTAGTAACGTTAAAGAAGCGCTAGTTAAGAGGCACCCCAGTATCCATATCCTTTCCCTTTTTACTGCTTTTTAGTCTTAATGTTAATTGCTTAAATCTTTAGTTTGGTTAGTTATTAGTTTATAACTTTTAACGTTAGTTTTCTATTTTTTCTTAGCATGAAGAAGTTCTTAGTTTCTCTAGGAATTTAATTGCAAATGCTTCATCATGGGTTAAACAACTTGCTAAGAAGCAAGTTTGGTGTGGCCACCACTCCACTTAATTCTCAACCCTACCATACAATATGAGATTATCTTAGGAGTAGGTTGAAAACTAAGTTTGGTGTGACCACCAATTTGTAAAAGCAGACCCTTGATTGCATAGATAACACCTAGTGAATTAGAGTTTCATTGCATTCAATACTATGTGAACTGAACAGTCCAGGACTTAATTACATACACAAAGTAGAAGTGGAATAATAAAGAAAACCAATTATCATTCACTTATGATGTATGTAATGAAGTTCAATCATCAGCATCGGTTATGAGATGAAACTAAGTTTGGTGTCCAAGAGACACCCAAACTAAATACTAATTAACTGCAATAATTCCCTAGTAACTAATGTGACTGTTTTGCATTTTAGGAGAGCAAGTGGGGCCCACAAAGTAGTTATGAGTCTCCTCTCTCTTCAATCACAGGAACTAAAGTGTGAAGTACACATTGGAACTCACACTTTGAAGGCAAAAAGGCTGGGCACTTTAAAGGGGGCGCTTCAACCCACGCTGGGCACCAAGCAAATTTCAAAATGCACCTTGGGAACTCCCAATCAACCCTTCCAGATTCTTCCCACCCCTTATAAATTGCACTCTCCCACCCCTCTTCATCACACTACACACAAGCTCTTCTCTCTTCCGTATCACAAGCTCTCTCTTCTTTCCTTTATTCCTTTCTTTTCTTGCTTGGGACAAGCAAGTTCCAAGTTTGGTGTTGGTGAGCAAAATCCTTTTGCTCTTTTCTTCTTCTTCTTTCTTTTATAATCACAAAACTCACACTTCACCAATGGCACCACCAAGAGTTTCGAGCTCAAAGAAGAGAAAGACAAAGGAAACCTCTGGTTCATCAAGCTACAACGAGCATAAATTTCTCTCATTCTTCCACCAAAACCAATTCTTTGGGTGGGTAAGTGAGAGGCAAATTATTCCAGAGGTAGGATTCCAGCTGGGAAGGGATGAATACAGGGAGATCAACATTGAAATCAATAGCAGAGGTTGGGCAATTCTGTGCAATCCACCAAGGAAAGTGGTGGTAAGCCTAGTAAGGGAGTTCTATGCCAATGTTATTCCAGTATCAAGCCAACAACTCACCTACCAAAGCTTTGTGAGGGGAAAAACCATTGACTATTGCCCTGCAAACTTGGAAAGAATTCTGGAAGTGAGGCACACAGGATCCACTCAGAGCTATGAAGAAAGAGTGAAGCAAATTGATAGTGGCTTTGAAGACATTGTGAATGAAATTTGTGTCCTCAACACTGAATGGATCAAGGATAAAGATGGAAGACCTAGTCAATTGAGGAGGAGAGACTTGTGTCCCCAAGCAAGAGGCTGGCTGGACTTTGTGAGGAGGTCACTTAACCTTACTTCCAACACCTCAGAGGTAACCATAGAGAGAGCAGTGTTAATTTGCAGCATAATGAAGGGTGAAAATATGAATGTAGGAGAGATGATTGCCAACAATATTCAAAGGGTGCTCACAAGTACCAAGGAGAGTATAAGATTGGCCTTCCCGAGCATCATTTAGCATTTGTGCAATGGAGATGGAGTGGAGACCAATGCAAATGAAACACTGTCAGAGCAAGAGAAGCCAATCATTGCCAAAAAGATAGAAAAAGTGGTGGCTCCTAATCCATTACAGAGAGCAAGAGAGCATAGAGCTCATGTGCAAGTACCACAAGAGCCACCACACCAAGAAGAGCCACAAGTCCAAGCACCAACTCAAGAAGGTTTCAAGTGAAAATAAATGCAGGGAAATATCAACCAAATGCAAGGAGACATTAACCAACTCATGGAACAACAAAGGCACTGGGAGGAGATGCAAAAAAGCATCAATCAGATGCAAGGAAATATATATTAAATTAGGGAGCAGCAAGGGCAGTTCAATTGGGGAGAGATGCAAGGCAGCCTCAACAAGATTCTGGAGCTACAAATGGTTCAACAAAGGAATCTTGCTGAATTTAGGTCACTATATAAAGCAAGAACCACCTTAAGGAGGCAATATGATATCAATACACAAGCGAAATTGAACCACTTGTGCAATGCATTAGCAACTCTGAACCTAAATTATCTAACATTTGAGCAAGGAATGAAGGAGTTGAGTGCCAGACAGGAAGCGATTCTAGCAAAGCACAAGGAGGACGAAAGGACATTCATGTGAAATATCCGGTCACATCTTGCGACAGAGGGTCAACAAATAGTCTCAAATATACAAGCCACATAATAATATTTTTCTTTTAAAATAACATTTCAAATCAAAACTTCATTTCTTATAGAAATTTCGGTAGTATCTCCTCTAAAACTCAAATTTCTGCCACCCTTCAAGGGTCCCAACCACCAAACCAAACACCTCTCAGTCATTCAAATCATTTCCAGTATCAAATTATTTCAAAATCAAACAAATACCAATATTAAATCTTTTTCCATAACCAACCAACTCTAATAGCAAATCATTAACAACAACCAAAGTACACATCTTATACCATATACATAATCCATAAATAATTCGTTTAGATCATTCCTATCCGAAGGTCTTCTAGCCTAAGTTTTCACGTGACATTAAACATTAACTAGGAGAAACCAAAATTATACCTTGGCCAATTCCTCCCTAAACTCAGAACACCTCAAAAACCTCTCCTTTCATAAGCTCCAAGCTTCTAAACATCAATTCCTCAAGCCTAATTATCTGGATTTTGTTCCAAACTACCCAATTGAACTCCAAATCAACCAGAAAACAGTCTATTTCACACAATATCACTATAATCATCATAGGATTCACTAATTCAATATTTCACAAGGGTTCAATAGTTTCTTACCTTACCCACAGATCTATTGGACAAAACCCAGTGATTCGTTGCTGCTAGAGTTTGCCTAAACCATTGATGAGCGGATATTTTATACGCTTTTTGGCATCATTTTCATATAGTTTTTAGCATGTTTTATTAAGTTTTATTATATTTTCATAGGTTTTAGTACAAAATTCACATTTTTAGATTCTACTATGATTTTGTGTGTTTTTATTCAATTTCAGGTATTTTCTAGTTGAAATTGAGCAGCTGGAGCAAAAGCCTAATTCAGAGGCAGAGAAAGCACTGCAGATGCTATTAAGATCTGACCTCCTTGCACTTGAAAGAGCTTTTTTGGAGCTACAAAAATCCAAATAGAGTTTTCTCAACGACTATGGAAAGCTAACCTTCAGGGCTTTCCAGCAATGTATAATAGTTCATACTTTGCTTCATAATTAAAGGCCCAAAACTGGCGTTTAACGCCAGCTATCTACCCTATTCTAGCATCCAGTGCCCACAAGGAGGAGACCAGGGTCCAATGCCCAAAAGGGGGCTCCTAGCCAGCGTTCAAAGCCCTTATGGAGTCTTAGCATGGGGGAGACACTAAAGCTCAGTCCAAACACTCACCAAGTGGGCCCCAGAAGTGGATTTTTTGCACTAAAATACTGTTTTACCCATTTTATGTAATCCTTAATCATTAGTTTAGTATTAAAAGGAGAAGATCACCCTTGTTTAGGATCTCTCCTGGCATTTTTTGAACCTTTCATTGTGTTTTCTATCAGTATGAGTCTCGAAACCTCCTAGGTTAAGGGGAAGAGCTCCGCTGAGTTTTATGGATTAATAAAAGTATTAATATTCTGTAACGACCCAATTTTCAGTATGCCTAGGACATACCAGAAACTGAGTGCTACCAATTTGTCATCCTAATTATTATCTATTATTTATTATATGAGCCTGATTCGTTGTTAAAAGCGTAGTTAGTTAGCGAGGTACTTTTTTTTTTTTTGAAAACATTTGAATTAATAAACAGAATCATTTATAATCAATTCACAAATAATAACAGATAAAACAGTTATAAGCAACAACACATAAATACATCACAAGCAGCTAACAACATTTAGTGATCCAGCCTTTTTTAGAGTATAGACTTTTACTTAGAACACCCCTAGATATAGCTAGATAATAACTATATACATATATATACATACAACATCCCAGGCCCTGACCTGTTCAAGAAGTCCCTAAGCTGGCACCCAGGCTAGTCTAGACTCTATATTCACCTATTCCCTCTAAACTACTAAAGCGAGGGAAAGTATGCTCTAAGTCTTCAAAACTCAAGTCAAGTGGAACGTCACCAAAAGGTAGAACATCATCTGCTACTCCTCTGCACGATCATATGTCATCAAAGAGCGTCTCTCAAGTACTTCATCGAGTGGCCACATAACAGCAACATCGTACGGAGGACTTAGGCTAAAGTTTGTAGAAAAGCGGGGTGCAGACGTTGGCTGGCCTCATAGTATATACATATAAACAGGTAACGGAGTTCACTCTAGACTCAGAAGACTATTTAGAGTGGAATCCTTTTTGTGAACGATCGTCAGCGAACTACGGAAGGGTACTCATGCTTCCATCTGAAGGGGGAAGGGAGAAAGAAGGGGTAAGAACTGGGGAGTTCTTAGTAGGGTCGGGGTTATTAGTTAAGTTCATTAATTCCGTGTTATTTAGCAGGTAAATAGTAGAATACAAAAAAACAGTAAATAGAAGATACAGATAAATAGAGTAGATAGAGAAAACAGATAGCAGAACACAAACAGAAGGATACAAGAAAATACAAAACAGACACAGAGAATAGAATACAAACAAGGAAAACATACATTCATACCACAATCATAACAAAGGAAATGCACTACCAAGTATGATGCATGTCTAGTCCTAGCGCAGGTAATGAGCTCATTTGTCAGTTACATACCCGCTCCCGACGTTACCCGAAGTCCTTTGACCAGGTAAGGCTTCCCTGTTGGCAATGCCCCTCGCAAGAGTCCTTTGACTTGTGAGGCAAACCACTGCAAGAGTCCTTTGACTTGCATGGCGGAGCTAGTTAACTTATATTTGCCCAACACACTCTCTGTAAGAGTCCTTTGACTTACAGGAGTATATGCTAGTCGTGTGTTCTCGATACCTCTGTAAGAGTCCTCTGACTTACAAAATAGCATTATAGCTAAGTATCCCAGGAAAGCACTCTCAGTGGTCGTACCACCATCTTATCTGACTGCCTTCACGCAGCAGATCATCACATAATCATTCTCATTATCATCATTCATTATCATTCTCATTATTCATCATCACTTTCACATTCTTATGCAGTACCTCTTTCTTTCTCTGTATCTCTTTACTTTGTTTTAATTACTCTGTTCTTTGCATCTCTTTTCCCTTCTCTGATTACTCTTTTCATCTGTATCTATATTACTCTTTTTCTCTTTATCTCTCTACTTTACTCTGGTTACTCTGTTCTCTGTGTTTCTTTACTCTGCTCTGATTTCTCTGTTTAACGTATGTATTTAAAGCTTATGTAAATTTCGGTATGAATAGTTAGTCTGTCCCAAGTATAGGTTCATTAAGTCTATAATGAAATAGTTTAACTTTTCATATAATACCTAACCCTATTCGCAATTCCAGGACTAGCTATGTTGCCCTAGTTCGTTCACTAGTCTCTGTCTGTTTTTCTGTCATTAAAATTTTACAGACTTTTTCTTCGATTTTTATCTTTTCTTCAACTTTTTATCTTTTATTTATCTTTGCCTCACTAATATGTTTTTACCACTTCCTAAGTGTTTTATGAAAGTAATTATGAGATTCTGTGCTTAAAGTTGTCTTTCTAAAGCTTTTACAAAAACTGCCTTTTCTGTATTATTTTATTATTTTTATTAAAATTTTATTTTTAATTAAATATTATTATTTAATATTTTATTATTTTTTATCATTTTTTCATTAATTTTTCGAAAATTACCCCTTTTTAACTTTTAACCTTTAAAAATTCACTTTTTACCACCCGTAACTTTTAATATTTCTACTTTAACCACCCTAACTTTCAGAAATTACAAAATAACCCCTCAAACACCAAAATTTTTACGTCCTTGCCCTTTCTAAGATCTAAAAGGTGTTCTTCAATGTTCTTCATCACACTCAAAGTGTTCTTCATGTTCTTTATAAATTCTTCAGATTCTTTCTCTGTTTTTACGCGTTTTTCAGTCTTTTCAGCAACTGATTTTTACTATAATTCTTAATAAATTAGCAGCCACTAAAACCCCATCTTTTCTACATGATTTTAACATAAATTGAATCTCAATTTAAGCTTAGGGTTTCGTTTTTTCAGCTGCCCAAGAACATGAACTTAAAGCTTGAATTTCATCAAATTTCATCAAAATTTCACCAAATTTTCACCAAGAATCAATCATATAAGCAACCAATTTTTAGCACAGCCAATTTATACAACAATCACACAACTCAAACACAAATAATCAAGATTAATTTCGTGACACCCTACCTTGATTTGCTGCTCCAAATCCGGTTACTCTTTGAAGTGTTCTTAAAGCACTTTTTCCTCCTAAAACACATCAAGAACAACTTTAAATCCACAAACTCTCAACTGAAAAAATCTCCCTCAGCACGTTAGGAAGAGATATCTCACCTTAGACTTGCTGGAAATTAACTTTTCTTGGCCCTCAAGTCAAGTTAAGCATGATTCCTAAGGAAGAACATCAAGAAAACACATGTTTTGCATGGTTTTCCTTGAAAACCGAATTGAAATGGGAGGGAGACAGCCATCTCACCTTATTTCCATCCTTGATAAGTTACATGGTTATGTAGAGGAAGAAGAGAGGATCATTTTGGTGAAATCGGAGTTTTGATTTGAGTTTTGGTTCAGAAGAAATCAAGCTTTGAAGATTAAGTGTTCATGAAAGTTTCTCTCTTTTCTCTCTTATTATTTTCGGCCAAAATGATGAAATGAGACAGCCTTGGAGGTCTTGGGGGTGTAAGGTGAGTTGTGATTGGTTGGATTGGAGGTGGATTAAAATAATATTAAAATATCTCAGTTGTATAAATACTAAAACTAGGTGTATCGGAACACTTGTAAAAACATCTCTAAAAATTATTTTCTGAGCTACTAGCATAAATGACACTAGTAACATATTTATTATGAGAATAAAATATGTATAATGAGGCCTTAGCATTGCTAAAGTCATCAGAGAGTGCTGGTGCTAAGCTGCACCAGTAAACCGTAAACCCGGTTAAACCGATTTTCTGTTTTTAACTAAAACAGACCAGGTAACCTTATAATATCATTCAAGAATTTTCTAATACTAATATAATGATAATATTATACTATTATCTCTCTCCTCTCATAAATCGAGACCGGTTTGTCAAACTGAAACTATTTACGAAAAACCGAATCAAAACCCCTAACCGATACGGTTCAAAAACTAGGTTCTTCGTGACCGCATTATCGAGCTTGTCTCAACTAAGGTCCTGAGTTAAAGATAATATAATGACAATGAGGATTGAGATGCTTGATGATACAGAAGAGGTATTCCCTTTACTGATCTTTCGGAGAAATCCGTGTATTCAGAAATGATCTCGCGTACTCAAAAATTAGGGTTGTTACTGATGACAAGTCATCTTAGCCCATTTTCACTAGCTTTTTCCTTTTGTTTTCAATTGATTTTATGCACTTTCTTAAGCCATAAGCAAGCCAATTGGGTAGATTTCCATGTTTCCTTTGATTCAATCAACCATGTATGAATTCATGCACTTTCATGAGATTTTATGCTATAATTGTCATATATTATGAAAGAAACACAATCTCATGATTTGGGGCATAGCTTTGATTGTTTTGATTGATTGATGATAGGTGAAAAGAGTTTTGAAGAAGGTTGAAGGAAGAAGGAATGGCTAGGAGCAAGAGAGAACAAAAAGTTTGAGCCAAAGTTTGCCTCAAACTTTAGCTCAAACTTTTAAAAGAGTTGAAAACATACCAGAGGAAAAAAGCTTGAGCCAAAGTTTGCCTCAAACTTTAGCTCAAACTTTTGGAAGAATTGAAAACACTCCAGAGGAAAAAAAGCTTGAGCAAAAGTTTGCCTCAAACTTTAGCTCAAACTTTTGGGAGAAAAGCTTGAGCCAACGTTTGCCTCAAACTTTTTGGCAAACGTTGGCATCACAAAACCAACACCCTGGAGGAGAAAAGCTTGCGCCAACGTTTGCCTCAAACTTTTTGGCAAACGTTGGCGCCACACTTGCACACCCTGGAGGAGAAAAGTTTGCGCCAACGTTTGCCTCAAGCTTTTTGGCAAACGTTGGCGCCACACACATTTACAAGGGGCCAACGTTTGAGCAAAAGTTTGACCTCAAACTTTGGCTCAAACGTTGGTAGCAGCAAGCTTAAGCCATCTGGTATAAAATGTTTGAGTAAAAGTTTGCCTCAAACTTTTACTCAAACTTTTACTCAAACTTTTATAATTTCAACCCGGTTCACAATGGATCTTTCTCCAACTCCAAGAGCAATCAACCAAGGCCTTTATCAACCCAATTCCATCAAGAACAAAGGCCCAATTCAAGGCTTGAAGACCATTTGAAGAAAGTGTATAAATAGCTTAGGATTTAAGTTTTCAGGGAGTTTTTCCTTTGGGAGCTTTTCCTTTTAGTTTTTGCTGAGTAATTTTTGGAGAGCTTTTGGATTTTGAACTGTTCTGAATTTCTGAGTTTGGGGAAGGAGAATTGAATTCTCTTCCTCTTAGTTTTCTTGTTTTCAATTTCAATTACACTTGTCTTGAGTCTTGGGTGTTGAGAATTGGGGAAATTCTGTCTCAATCTCACCTTGAGATCTCTTTTTGTTTCTTTTACTGCATCATTGGAGAATTGAGATTTACATTCAAGCTTTCTTCTGTTTTGATCTTTAATTTCTTGCAATTGAATTACACATTTGGATCTAGGAAGGCATTGAGATCTAGACTCGGTTATCTAGTCTCTTGGGTCCTGAGATCTGGAGTTTGCATTTTAAATTCTCTGTTTAAAGCTTTTCAAGTTCATTTACATTTCCGTTTGAGATCCAGTTCAATTCAAGTCACTTTCTACTTGTCTGATTAATGCAATTTACTTTTTCTTGTTTAATCTCTGCAAATCCACTTCCCAATTCCCTTTATAATTCAAGCCATTTACATTTCTTGCACTTTAAGATTCTGCAATTTACATTTCTTGCAATCTAAGTTTCTGCAATTTACATTACTTGTTCTTTAAGATTCAGCTTATTTACTTTCTTTGCTCTTTAATTTTCTGCAATCTACCCTTCTCCCTTTACATTTCATGCAATTTAGCTTCTGTCGAATACAAACCACTCAAATCAACTCTTGATTCGCTTGACTAAATCAACCACTAAACTAAAATTTCTCAATCCTTCAATCCCTGTGGGATCGACCTCACTCCCGTGAGTTTTATTACTTGATACGACCCGGTGCACTTGCCGGTTAGATTTGTGTGTTTGGAATTCGTTTTTCGTTTTCCGAAAATACACATCAAGTTTTTGGCGCCGTTGCCGGGGATTGAAATAGATTGACAATGATTAAGTGAGGTGGTAGTTTAGATCAAGCACTTTTTCTTTAATTTTGACTAACCCACTAACTGTTCGAGACTTTGTCTCTACTAACTCTAACTGCACTCAAGTTACAGAGTGCTCTGTTTTAGTTTCTGGTTCTATTTGTGTTTCTGATTTTGTGATAGGAGGAAAGAGCGATGAATCCACACCTTTTGATCCTGAAACATTTTGGAGGTTAAGGAAAGAGGCAAGAGATAGAGGGGAGAAATGCTGGGATTCAGAAAATCCCCACTGAGAGTTTCTCACCAGGGGATAAAGTGATATTAAACACCCAACCAATGAAGGTGCCTCCACAATTATCTGAGTACTATACTGTGAACCGGATCCTTCCACATGAACACCTAGAGATCATCAAAGAGAAGACTGGAAGGAAGTTCACAGTAAGAAGAAAAAAGCTGAGGCACTATGATTTTCAGCCTCCATGATCAGAGGATGAAGGATGTCAAGCTAATGACAATAAAAGAGCGCTTGTTGGGAGGCAACCCAACCTGAGGTAGTTTTCTTTCCATAGTTATTTTAATAAAAAAGTTAATAAATTTTATCTATATTGCAAGAAGCTAAGTTTGGTGTTGCACACCAAAACAATCTAAGGGAGAATGAAGGATTCTAAGTTTGGTGTTCCACCAAAATTTCATCATGAAACGCATTCTCACTTTCTGCATAATGCTAGCTTCAAGCATTTAGACAAACTAGTTAACCATTCTGCTGTTTTCAGTTTAATTGCTTCTGAAAAAGAAAAAGAGTTTCACATCTGGTTAGTTTGATGAACAAGAACCATTGGCAAGGTACTAAGTTTGGTGTTCCCACACCAAAGTAAGTACAAAGGCCCACAAATAAATCATGCATGCTAACCAATTTTTGAGTGCTTGGGGGACAAGCAACTTTCAAATTCACTGCCGAATACCATACAAACTTTTGGGGAAGATTTAGCATCATCAATCAAAGAGGTGAAAGAAGAATGTGAAGACCAGCAATGATGATGAGGAAGAGGACAGCAAGTAAACTCCAAAAGGTTGTATTGCTCATTATCAGATATTGAAAGTAATTGAAAGTGATATTATACCCCTATTACCCTTCTGTCTAGTATAATTTTTTTCTGCAATTCAATAATCAAGATGCTTGATCATTTACAACCCTGTACTCTCCAAACTTGTTTGTACTCAATATTTCAAAAATGCATCACATGAAAGTTCTTTGAAAAGAAGGATTGAGGAATTAAACAATTTTGAGGCAAGCAAAAGATTAGGAGAAGTGGTGGTTCTGGTTGTGTGATTATGCATTGAGGTTGCATGCTTATGAAAACTTGCATGGGAGCTCATAGGCGGGACATAGAGTTCAAAGAAGTGTTGTGGAGATTCTCAAAAATTTATTGATCCAAGAAGCAGCAAACAAAACAAAAGAAAATAAAGAAAATACAAAAACAAAAAAGGAACATGGCCCAAGGCTCTGAGCATCAATTACTAGGCAGAAAAGAAGAAAGAAACAAGAACTCAAAGAGTTGTTATCCTAGTAAATGCTTGTGGTTGAATTCTGTCAAAGAAAGAGGCTTGAGCAAGTAAATCCTTAGGGGTGCTTTAACACCTAATACCTTAAAACCAACTAGTTTAGGAGTATTGATTGAAAGCTTATCTAAAGAGCCGCTTTGAGACATGACACTTAGAGTCAAGGCCAAAGCACAGAAACTATAAGCTGCTTCAAGGTGATTACCTATAGAGAGATCTCCGTGATATTATTTGGATGAAAGTTCTAAGACCTAAGACTCCCAAGATGTAAGGACTAGTAAGCACTGAGGCCCTTGCACGAGCATATGATTTAGAGTTCACCCCACTGACACTTAATCACTTCACTCACAGGACCTTACAAGTTATTCTTCAATCCGTCTTAATTAAAAGAACCTTTGAGCATAAATCCTTTTCTTGCTTGGGGACAAGTAAGCTTTAAGTTTGGTGTTGTGATGACAAGTCATCTTAGCCCATTTTCACTAGCTTTTTCCTTTTGTTTTCAATTGATTTTATGCACTTTCTTAAGCCATAAGCAAGCCAATTGGGTAGATTTCCATGTTTCCTTTGATTCAATCAACCATGTATGAATTCATGCACTTTCATGAGATTTTATGCTATAATTGTCATATATTATGAAAGAAACACAATCTCATGATTTGGGGCATAGCTTTGATTGTTTTGATTGATTGATGATAGGTGAAAAGAGTTTTGAAGAAGGTTGAAGGAAGAAGGAATGGCTAGGAGCAAGAGAGAACAAAAAGTTTGAGCCAAAGTTTGCCTCAAACTTTAGCTCAAACTTTTAAAAGAGTTGAAAACATACCAGAGGAAAAAAGCTTGAGCCAAAGTTTGCCTCAAACTTTAGCTCAAACTTTTGGAAGAATTGAAAACACTCCAGAGGAAAAAAAGCTTGAGCAAAAGTTTGCCTCAAACTTTAGCTCAAACTTTTGGGAGAAAAGCTTGAGCCAACGTTTGCCTCAAACTTTTTGGCAAACGTTGGCATCACAAAACCAACACCCTGGAGGAGAAAAGCTTGCGCCAACGTTTGCCTCAAACTTTTTGGCAAACGTTGGCGCCACACTTGCACACCCTGGAGGAGAAAAGTTTGCGCCAACGTTTGCCTCAAGCTTTTTGGCAAACGTTGGCGCCACACACATTTACAAGGGGGCCAACGTTTGAGCAAAAGTTTGAGTAAAAGTTTGCCTCAAACTTTTACTCAAACTTTTATGATTTCAACCCGGTTCACAATGGATCTTTCTCCAACTCCAAGAGCAATCAACCAAGGCCTTTATCAACCCAATTCCATCAAGAACAAAGGCCCAATTCAAGGCTTGAAGACCATTTGAAGAAAGTGTATAAATAGCTTAGGATTTAAGTTTTCGGGGAGTTTTTCCTTTGGGAGCTTTTCCTTTTAGTTTTTGCTGAGTAATTTTTGGAGAGCTTTTGGATTTTGAACTGTTCTGAATTTCTGAGTTTGGGGAAGGAGAATTGAATTCTCTTCCTCTTAGTTTTCTTGTTTTCAATTTCAATTACACTTGTCTTGAGTCTTGGGTGTTGAGAATTGGGGAAATTCTGTCTCAATCTCACCTTGAGATCTCTTTTTGTTTCTTTTACTGCATCATTGGAGAATTGAGATTTACATTCAAGCTTTCTTCTGTTTTGATCTTTAATTTCTTGCAATTGAATTACACATTTGGATCTAGGAAGGCATTGAGATCTAGACTCGGTTATCTAGTCTCTTGTATCCTGAGATCTGGATTTTGCATTTTAAATTCTCTGTTTAAAGCTTTTCAAGTTCATTTACATTTCCGTTTGAGATCCGGTTCAATTCAAGTCACTTTCTACTTGTCTGATTAATGCAATTTACTTTTCCTTGTTTAATTTCTGCAAATCCACTTCCCAATTCCCTTTATAATTCAAGCCATTTACATTTCTTGCACTTTAAGATTCTGCAATTTACATTTCTTGCAATCTAAGTTTCTGCAATTTACATTACTTGTTCTTTAAGATTCAGCTTATTTACTTTCTTTGCTCTTTAATTTTCTGCAATCTACCCTTCTCCCTTTACATTTCATGCAATTTAGCTTCTGTCGAATACAAACCACTCAAATCAACTCTTGATTCGCTTGACTAAATCAACCACTAAACTAAAATTGCTCAATCCTTCAATCCCTGTGGGATCGACCTCACTCCCGTGAGTTTTATTACTTTATGCGACCCGGTGTACTTGTCGGTTAGATTTGTGTGTTTGGAATTCATTTTTTGTTTTCCGAAAATACACATCAGTTACATTCTACCCTCCTAAAAGAAAATTTTGCCCTCAAAATTTCCTTTACCTATAAACAGGCTCGGATAATCGTCCCTTACCTTATCTTCGAATTCCAAAATTATGCGCAATAGTTAATGAAGGGAAGGAATATATTATACCCTTATTATATAATACATTTAAAGAGCAAGTCTTGACATAACACTAACCTTGGATCACGGAGTCTGAGTACAGAGCATCATCAATAGTCATGGTAGATATTCGTCCTAATAGTTGTGTTCTGGCTGGATTTTGAACAAACCTATTTGGGCAAGCCCTGGCCATATGTCCAGGTTCTCCGCAAGTATAACAGTTTTTTGTTCCATACTGACAAAGTCTATTACCATGATCTTTCCCATACCTTGAGCATATCGAAATACCCTGAGATTGACCTCCTCGTTCCTGTCCCAGATTATAGTTATGGTTGTTATTGTTGTTGCGAGCAAAAAAATCACCATTCCGTTGATTCCTATTTTGGCGCCGATATTGATCATTGGCTTTAAAGTTGCGACCTTGAGGGGCTAAATTCTGAATAAGGTCTCTTCGTGAGGCCTCCCTACGATCTGCTCGAGCTATCGCTGCCTTCTTCGAACATTCTTCCACTAGTTTACTTTTATTCACCAGTTCAGCAAAATTTCGTATCTATAGCGGAACAATAGAATTCATCAGTTCTTCTTGGAGTCCTCCTTCAAACTTCAGACACTTCCATTCCTCAAAGTCGGCCGGGTTCCCTTGACAAATCTTGGAGAAACGGCACAAGTCATCGAACTTATGGGCGTACTCAGCAATAATCATATCCTCTTGCTTTAGTTGCATAAGCTCTATCTCCTTAGCGTCACGTGCCGCTCTCGAAAAATACTTCTTATAGAATTCGTCCCTAAAGGTATCCCAAGGAATGTCACCTTCATTTTGTTGCAGCAGTCGCTGTATCCCCTGCCACCAATACTCAGCCTCTCCTTCGAGCATATAGGTAGCAAACTCTACATGTTGGCCTTCCGGAACATGTTGTGCTCACAGTGATTGCTCGATACCTCGGAACCAGTTGTCGGCATCAGTCGCAACGAGTGTACCTTTGAACTTAGGTGGATTCACTTTCAGAAAAGTAGCAAGGGTCATGGGTTAATCAGGATGCGCTGGATCAGCCTCATTGTTCCCATTATCCTCTCCATTTTCGTTTTCATTTCCATTTCTTACTCCAAGACGCTCAACAGCCCTAGCAGCAGCCATTGCAGCCTCACGCACTGCATCAGCTACAGTGTTCATCGTAGCCATAAACGTTTCCTGATCTCTCTCTCGGTTATCACTAGGGGTTTCTTTCCGCGCACTCTGTCTCCGTGGTCTCATTATAGCCCTGTTCACACCAAACAATCATTATTAAGGTGATCAGTCTCAATACTTCAAGTTAAGTGTGAACATTTCCCAAAATGAAAGCACAGAAACGATCATGCAATACATATCATTAAGATATCCTATAAGCATGAGACACACAACAGAGTATGCAATGAAGCATAGTCAGTCCACTCCCCAGGCTCTACCGGGAACGAACTGCTCTGATACCAAATTGTAACGACCCAATTTTCAGTACGCCTAGGACATACCAGAAACTAAGTGCTACCAATTTGTCATCCTAATTATTATCTATTATTTATTTATGAGCCTGATTCGTTGTTAAAAGCGTAGTTAGTTAGCAAGGTACTTTTTTTTTTGAAAACGTTTGAATTAATAAACAGAATCATTTATAATCAATTCACAAATAATAATAGATAAAACAGTTATAAGCAACCACATATAAATACATCACAAGCAGCTAACAACATTTAGTAATCCAGCCTTTATTAGAGTATAGACTTTTAGTTAGAACACCCCTAGATATAGCTAGATAATAACTATATACATATATATATACATACAACATCCCAGGCCCTGACCTGTTCAAGAAGTCCCTAAGCTGGCACCCAGGCTAGTCTAGACTCTATACTCACCTATTCCCTCTAAACTACTAAAGCGAGAGAAAGTACGCTCTAAGTCTTCAAAACTCAAGTCAGGTGGAACGTCACCAAAAGGTAGAACATCATCTGCTACTCCTCTGCATGATCATATGTCATCAAAGAGCGTCTCTCAAGTACTTCATCAAGTGGCCACATAACAGCAACATCGTACGGAGGACTTAGGCTAAAGTTTATAGAAAAGCGGGGTGCAGACGTTGGCTAGCCACATAGTATATACATATAAACAGGTAACGGAGTTCACTCTAGACTCAGAAGACTATTTAGAGTGGAATCCTTTTTGTGAACGATCGTCAGCGAACTACGGAAGGTACTCATGCTTCCATCTGAAGGGGGAAAGGAGAGAGAAGGGGTAAGAACTGGGGAGTTCTTAGTAGGGTCGGGGTTATTAGTTAAGTTCATTAATTCCGTGTTATTTAGCAGGTAAATAGCAGAATACAAAAAACAGTAAATAGAAGATACAGATAAATAGAGAAGATAGAGAAAACAGATAGCAGAATACAAACAGAAGGATACAAGAAAATACAAAACAGACACAGAGAATTGAATACAAACAAGGAAAACATACATTCATACCACAATCATAAAAAGGAAATGCACTACCAAGTATGATGCATGTCTAGCCCTAGCGCATGTAATGAGCTCATTTGTCGGTTACATACCCGCTCCCGATGTTACCCGGAGTCCTTTGACCAGGTAAGGCTTCCCTGTTGGTAATGCCCCTCGCAAGAGTCCTTTGACTTGCATGGCGGAGCTAGTTAACTTATATTTGCCCAACACACTCTCTGTAAGAGTCCTTTGACTTACAGGAGCATACACACACTCTCACTATAAGAGTCCTTTGACTTATAGGAGTATATGCTAGTCGTGTGTTCTCGATAGCTCTGTAAGAGTCCTCTGACTTACAGAATAGCATTATAGCTAAGTATCCCAGGAAAGCACTCTCAGTGGTCGTACCACCATCTTATCTGACTGCCTTCACGCAGCAGATCATCACATAATCATTCTCATTATCATCATTCATTATCATTCTCATTATTCATCATCACTTTCACATTCTTATGCAGTACCTCTTTCTTTCTCTGTATCTCTTTACTCTGTTTTAATTACTCTGTTCTTTGCATCTCTTTTCTCTTCTCTGATTACTCTTTTCATCTGTATCTATATTACTCTTTTTCTCTTTATCTCTTTACTTTACTCTGGTTATTCTGTTCTCTGTGTTTCTTTACTCTGCTCTGATTTCTCTGTTTAACGTATGTATTTAAAGCTTATGTAAATTTCGGTATGGATAGTTAGCCTGTCCCAAGTATAGGTTCATTAAGTCTATACTGAAATAGTTTAACTTTTTATATAATACCTAACCCTATTCGCAATTCCAGGACTAGCTATGTTGCCCTTGTTCGTTCACTAGTCTCTGTCTGTTTTTCTGTCATTAAAATTTTACAGACTTTTTCTTCGATTTTTATCTTTTCTTCAACTTTTTATCTTTTATTTATCTTTGCCTCACTAATATGTTTTTACCACTCCCTAAGTGTTTTATGAAAGTAATTATGAGATTTTGTGCTTAAAGTTGTCTTTCTAAAGCTTTTACAGAAAACTGCCTTTTCTGCATTATTTTATTATTTTTATTAAAATATTATTTTTAAATAAATATTATTATTTAATATTTTATTTTTTTTTTATTATTTTATCATTAATTTTTCGAAAATTACCCCTTTTTAACTTTTAACCTTTAAAAATTCACTTTTTACCACCCGTAACTTTTAATATTTCTACTTTAACCATCCTAACTTTCAAAAATTACAAAATAACCCCTCAAACACCAAAATATTTACTTCCTTGCCCTTTCTAAGATCTAAAAGGTGTTCTTCAATGTTCTTCATCATACTCAAAGTGTTCTTCATGTTCTTCATAAATTCTTCAGATTCTTTCTCTGTTTTTACCCGTTTTTCAGTCTTTTCAGCAACCGATTTTTACTATAATTCTTAATAAATTAGCAGCCACTAAAACCCCATCTTTTCTACATGATTTTAACACAAATTGAACCTAAATTTAAGCTTAGGGTTTCGTTTTTCCAGCTGCCCAAGAACATGAACTTAAAGCTTGAATTTCATCAAATTTCATCAAAATTTCACCAAATTTTCACCAAGAATCAATCATATAAGCAACCAATTTTTAGCACAGCCAATTTATACAACATTCACACAACTCAAACACAAATAATCAAGATTAATTTCGTGACACCCTACCTTGATTTGCTGCTCCAAATCCGGTTACTCTTTGAAGTGTTCTTAAAGCACTTTTTCCTCCTAAAACACATCAAGAACAACTTTAAATCCACAAAATCTCAACTGACCAAATCTCCCTCAGCACGTTAGGAAGAGATATCTCACCTTAGACTTGCTGGAAATTAACGTTTCTTGGCCCTCAAGTCAAGTTAAGCAAGATTCCTAAGGAAGAACATCAAGAAAACATATGTTTTGCATGGTTTTCCTTGAAAACCGAATTGAAATGGGAGGGAGACAGCCATCTCATCTTATTTCCATACTTGATATGTTACATGGTTATGTAGAGGAAGAAAAGAGGATCATTTTGGTGAAATCGGAGTTTTGATTTGAGTTTTGGTTTAGAAGAAATCAAGCTTTGAAGATTAAGTGTTCATAAAAGTTTCTCTCTTTTCTCTCTTGTTATTTTCGGCCAAAATGATGAAATGAGACAGCCTTGGAGGTCTTGGGGTGTAAGGTGAGTTGTGATTGGTTGGATTGGAGGTGGATTAAAATAATATTAAAATATCTCAGGTGTATAACTACTAAAACTAGGTGTATCGGAACACTTGTAAAAACATCTCTAAAATTTATTTTCTGAGTTACTAGCATAGATGACACTAGTAACATATTTATTATGAGAATACAACATGTATAATGAGGCCTTAGCATTGCTAAAGTCATCAGAGAGTGCTGGTGCTAAGCTGCACCAGTAAACCGTAAACCCGGTTAAACCGATTTTCTGTTTTTAACTAAAACAGACCAGGTAACCTTATAATATCATTCAAGCATTTTCTAATACTAATATAATGATAATATTATACTATTATCTCTCTCCTCTCATAAATCAAGTCCGATTTGTCAAACTGAAACTATTTACGAAAAACCGAATCAAAACCCCTAACCGATACGGTTCAAAAACTAGGTTCTTCGTGACCGCGTTATCGAGCTTGTCTCAACTAAGGTCCTGAGTTAAAGATAATATAATGACAATGAGGATTGAGATGTTTGATGATACAGAAGAGGTATTCCCTTTACTGATCTTTCGGAGAAATCCGTGTATTCAGAAATGATCTCGCATACTCGAAAATTAGGGTTGTTACATATTCTATCTCAATTCATGTTTGATTCTCTATTCTAAGATGTATCTTCGTTCTTCAACCTTATGAATGAGTTGAACCAACACAAGGTTATCTTTATTCTACATGGGTTCAGCGAACGTCTTTCATCGGATATCAATGAACCACTAGCTTGATTATACATCACTTAGACAACTAATCAACGACTTCGTTGGGGACTCTCGAGACACCAGTTCAGCCAAGGTATGGGGAGATTAGGGGTCTTTGTGGTAAAGGCTAGAACCAAAGGCATAGCATTCTTTGATCTGAAAGATTCGACCTTCTCTGTGGTGTTTTGAGTAGGATCATCAAGGAGAATGGACTGTAGGAGCTTCACCCTCATTCAGAGTGGATGCGCACTAACCCTAGTGTTCAGCTGAGAGGAGAATCAGCGACCTCTCAATAAAGGCGTTGATCACATACAGCCTGCCCTAGAAGAAATCATTCACAGTTGGCGTAGATAGTGAGACAGAATTAATCCAGAAGAATAAAGCATCTCTGAAGCCTTAACCATCTTCTTATCATTGCATTCACCTTCAATTGAGTAACGTTATCTTTATTTTACTTTTATGCACTTTAAACAAACAAACAACTTTTCTGTCCGCTTGACTAAGATCTACAAAATAACCATAGCTTTATTCAAGCCAACAATCCTCGTGGGATCGACCCTGACTCACTCAGGTATTACTTGGACGACCTAGTACACTTGCTGGTTCAGTTGTGCGAAGTGTAATTCCTCGCACCAACCATCAATATCATTCAATTCCTTAATACCCAAACCCTAAAATCACAAAATTGAGGAGAGGGAGAACTGGGATAGAAATGCTAATTTTTTACCACTTTTTCTTAATAGAATTAAAGAAAATTCTGAGATAAACACGTGGCCGGTGACGGCTCTTCAATCGGAGCTCCAGATTGAAAGTTATGGGCGATTGAATTTTCGGAGGCGTTAGGTTTTTCTTTTATGTCGATTTCTCTCTTCTCCCTTCAACGATGTGAATTTCCCTTTCATTGAGGGAGAAGTGGCTGAAGCCACTTATAAGGGAGTGAACGGGTTGGTCCTTAGATCCGGTTTTGACCCGGTTCAACCGGTTCAGTGTTAGTCCGGTTTTAGGCTAAAATCTTTAAAATTAGTGTCAAAATTTGTATTTTTAATATTTCTACTCCTCTAAATTATAACAATTAATTTTACTAATTTTTTTGAATAATAATTAATTTATTGGCTAATTATTTATTATTTTCTCAGAGTTTACAATCATGATCATAAACAAACAAGGTAATTAAAGAAGAAGCTAGCATGTGCATATGAGTATTGGAAGGCTAGCATGACTATTCTAGCTCAACACATTTGAATTTCTTTAATTAAAGTTTTCATCTGGAATATTTTGTGAAATTTTTGAAATTTTGAAAAACCTTGAAGAAGCAAACCAAGTAATGATCAAGTAAGTAAAATGAAAATAATGAGAAAACTGAAAACTCTGAGTACCAATGACAAATCATTAGTCAAGTACTTGTGGTGTTTATGTATCAAGCAAAAAGCTTGAAAATAAAATACTTAGAGTCAAGGCTAGGCTCAAGTGCAAAGCACTCGCTCAAAGCTCAAAGCTCTGAGCATCAATGATTAGAGATTGAAGTAAAGAAACATATGAGCTTAAAGATTTCTCTAGGTAAGTGCTTGTGGTGCTTATGTATCAAGTAGTAATACTTGAAAACAAAGCATTTAAAGTCAAAGATAAAAACAAATGGTGCAAGGCACTTAAGAAGCTAAGCTAAGAAAAAGATGAAAAGTTTGTTTCAACGAAGGAATATAAAGAAAAGATTTCATAAAGCGAGCTAGATAGAAACATCAATCATTTGAATTTCTTTTGTGATTGTTGCATACATAGTAAACTAGCCAATCATGAACATTAAATTGCTACTCTTCTAACCTTTGATTGTCAAATTGTATTGCATGATTCTTTATTTTCTTGAGGACAAGCAAATTTTAAGTTTGGTGTTGTGATGTGTGCGCATCATGTTGTGTTTTCTATACTTTTTCATAAGAAATCAATTTGTAATGCTTAATTATGGAGTATTTTTTGTGCTTAAGTTGGAAATTGATTTGATCCCTTTGATTTGATGAATTTTATAGAAAATAAGACAAAAAGAATCAAAAAGCACAAAACAAACTCAAAAGAAGAAAAGAGGAAGTTTTGGGCACGCTTTGAAGCTTAGGATACACTTTGGAGCCTTAGGCCACGCTTTTGAAAGCATGGCCCTGAAGCGTGCCAAGGGCATGTGGAGTGGCGTGTGGATCGCGTGTATGTGACATGTGTGTGTGTGTGTGTGTGTGTGTGTGTGTGTGTGTGTGTGTGTGTGTGTGTGTGTGCGTGCTTGTGCATGCACTATGGAGTGCAAGGGAAGTGGCACGTTGGGCCACACTTTGTTGGACAGATTGACCTCTACCCACTCTAATAAGGATAATTTCAGCAACAAAACTCCAAATGAGATAATTCTAGTGCTATTAGAAAGTAAACTTTCAGAGATTTACAATCATATATAGCACTTCATAGTGGACACTGGATTTGAGGTTGCGATTAACCCCGAAAAGGCAAGATGAGAATAGCATCAGCATGTCACATGCCAGCCTGACCTCTTTACTTTCAAAGGAATATAACTTGAGGTATAAAGGTCAAAATGATGTGCCTCTAGCGGCATTGAAAAGTAGACATCCAGAGTTTTCTAACCATATATAACACTTTATAGTGGAAGCTGAAGCTGAGGGTGAAAATTTTTCAGCGTTATAAACCTGACGTGTACTATGACGTGCCTGGGAAGTGGTACGCTGGGCCACTATCCCAGAGGGCCAAATGGGTGTGTGTACTGGCGTGTGGCCGGCATGTCTCATTCCACACTCCCTCGTGCCTTAATTTCTTGCAATCTGGGCGTGTGGAGTGGCGTGTCTGGGAACTGGCACGCCGAACCATTTTGACAGACTGACCTCTTCACCTTCGAAAGAGCATAACTTAAGTTGTAGAGGTCCAAATGACACGCTTCTAGTGGCGTTAAAAAGGTGACTTCTAGAGCTTTTTCCAACAATATATAATAGTTTATAGTGGGTATTCAGTTTGGGACCACAAACGATCCCATCTTTCAGCATTGCAAAATGTGCGTGTTTAGCAGCGCGTAACCAGCGTGAGGATTTTACACGCCTTCGAATTTGTACTCCCAGGGGCACCATTTTGGTGCTAGCATGTAGACTGGCATGGGGGAGAAGTGGCACACTGGGCCACAATTCTAGGAAGCAATTTTTATCCAAAATGGGCATGCCAATCAATTGGCACTTGAACCACACGCCAGCTTTCCCCTGCAATCTCCAACCTTCAACCAAGTCCACTCTAGCCTTCTTACAAGCCACAATTCATAATAAATCAAAGCCCAAAGACCCATTAACAAGCAATCAAGTCCACAAGAATCATCTAGAAGTAGTTAGAAAATTTACATTTGATGTAATTTGAATTAAATTTCATTTGAATTTGTAATTTAGGATAGCTATAAATAGGACCTTAGATTCATTTTGTTGGACACACCCCCTGGGAGGGGAGTTGGTGCACAGAATTGTGATCACACTTTTCACAACTCCGGTACAACTAACCAGCAAGTGCACTGGGTTGTCCAAGTAATAAAACCTTATGCGAGTAAGGGTCGATCCCACGGAGATTGCCGGCTTGAAGCAAGTTATGGTTATCCTGTAAATCTTAGTCAGGCGGATTCAATTGGTTATGAGTTTTGATAATTGAAAGATAAATAAAATGTAAATTAAAATAAAGATACTTATGTAATTCATTGGTAGGAATTTCAGATAAGTGTTTGGAGATGCTTTGTTGCTTCTGAACCTCTGCTTTCCTATTGTCTTCATCCAATCATGCGTGCTCCCTTCCATGGCAAGCTATATGTTGGTGGATCACTATTGTCAATGGCTACCATCCGTCATCTCAGTGAAAATGGTCCAGACACGGCTTCTGTACGGTTAATCATCTGTCGAATCTCTCGTCTCGGATGAAAAATACCAGGCACAGCTACCGCACGGCTAATCATCTGTCGGTTCTCACTTGTGTCGGAATAGGATCTCTCTATCCTTTTGTACACTGTCACTGTGCCCAACATTCGTGAGTTTGAAGCTCGTTTGTTCTAGCCTTTACCACGAAGGTTCTGATCTCTGTGAGTTCGACTGCTCTGTTGTCAAGAGATGCAAGTCAAAGTCACGAACCAGAGGCCTAAGAGATTATACTCCATCTGTCATCCAATGACTACGTTGAACATCATGTAGACTGCTTGTGGTTGTCAGGTACGCGGATCGACTAAGCGAGTAATAAAGATAATGGGTGATTGTCACGGGTCACCCCTTCATTCTGACTTAACTGAATTAAGAACGAGAGTATATCTTAGAGAAGAGACATGCATGAATTAAAAGAGAAACAATATTACTTTCATTAATTCATGAAGAACAGCAGAGCTCCGCACCTGAATCTATGAGGTGTAGAAACTCCACGGTAGAAAATACATAAGAGAAAAATGTCTTGGCATGGCCGTGTGGCCAGCCTCCCAATGTGAAAAATGGCATAAGCCTAAAAGTCCAAAGATTCGAATACAATAGGGAAGACTAGTATTTATACTAAACTAGTTACTTAGGTTTACAGAAAATGAGTAACTAAGTGCAGAGAGTGCAGAAATCCACTTTTGGGGCCCACTTGGTGTGTGCTTGGGCTGAGCATTGAGCCTTACATGTACATAGGCCTTTTCTGGAGTTAAACGCCAGCTTGGATGCCAATTTGGGCGTTTAACTCCAGTTCTGGTGCCAGTTCCGGCGTTTTACGCCAGAAAAGGGTCTCTAGCTGGCGTTGAATGCCAGTTTGAGCCATCAAATCTCAGGCAAAGTATGGACTATTATATATTGCTGGAAATCCCAAGATGTCTACTTTCTAATGCAATTGAGAGCGCGCCAATTGGGATTCTGTAGCTCCAAAAAATTCACTTCGAGTGCAGGAGGGTCAGAATCCAATAGCATCTGCAGTCCTTTCTCAGCCTCTGAATCGGACTTTTGCTCAGGTCCCTCAATTTTAGCCAGAAAATACCTGAAATTATAGAAAAATACGCAAATTCATAGTAAAGTCTAGAAATGTGATTTTTGCATAAAAACTAATAAAAATATAATAAAAAGCAACTAAAACATATTAAAAACTACCTAAAAATAATAACAAAAAGCGTATAAATTATCCGCTCATCACAACACCAAACTTAAATTGTTACTTGTCCCCAAGCAACTAAAAACAAAATAGGATAAAAATAAGAGAAAATACAATAAATTTCAAAATATCAATGAAGATTAGTTTTAATTAGATGAGCAGGACTAGAAGCTTTTTGGCCCTGAACAGTTTTGGCATCTCACTTTATCCTTTGAAGTTCAGAATGATTGGCATCCATAGGAACTCAGAATTCAGATAGTGTTATTGATTCTCCTAGTTTAGTATGTTGATTCTTGAACACAGCTACTTTATGAGTCTTGGTCGTGGCCCTAAGCATTTTGTTTTCCAGTATTACCACTGGATACATAAATGCCACGGACACATAACTGGGTGAACCTTTTCAGATTGTGACTCAGCTTTGCTAGAGTCCCCAGTTAGAGGTGCCCAGAATTCTTAAGCACACTCTTTTTGCTTTGGATCACAACTTTAACCACTCAGTCCCAAGCTTTTCACTTGGACCTTCATGACACAAGCACATGGTTAGGGACAGCTTGATTTAGCCACTTAGGCCAGGATTTTATTCCTTTGGACCCTACTATCCATTAATTCTCAAAGCCTTGGATCCTTTTTACCCTTGCCTTTTAGTTTAAAGGGTTATTGGCTTTTTGCTCTTGCCTTTTGGTTTAAAGAGCTATTGGCTTTTTCTGCTTGCTTTGTCTTTTTCTTTCTTTTTCTTTATTTTTCGCCTTCTTTTTTTTCGCAAGCTTTCTATTTTTTACTGCTTGTTCTTGCTTCAAGAATTAATTTTATGATTTTTCAGATTATCAATAGCATTTTTCTTTTTTCATTATTCTTTCAAGAGCCAACAATTTTAACATTCATAAACTTCACTATCAAAATATGCACTGTTCAAGCATTCTGGTGCACGAAATTGTGATTCACACTTTTCACAATTCTGCACAACTAACCAGCAAGTGCACAGGGTCGTCCAAGTAATACCTTATGTGAGTAAGGGTTGATCCCACGGAGATTGTCAGCATGAAGCAAGCTATGGCTATTTTGTAAATCTTAGTCAGGAGATTAATGATGAGAGTGATTATATTTATGAAAAATAAACAACATGAAATAAAGGGTACTTGTGATTCAGTAAGAACAGATTGAGGTTTTGGAGATGCTTTGTCTTCTGAATCTCTGCTTTCTTACTATCTTCTTCTTCACGCACGCAAGGCTCCTTCCATGGCAAGCTGTATGTTGGTGGATCACTGTTGTCAATGGCTACCATCCGTCCTCTCAGTGAAAATGGTCCAAATGCACTGTCACCGTATGGCAAATCATCTGTCGGTTCTCACTCATGTTGGAATAGGATCCATTGATCCTTTTGCGTATGTCACTACGCCCAGCACTCGCGAGTTTGAAGTTCGTCATAGTCATCCCTTCCCAGATCCTACTCAGAATACCATAGACAAGGTTTAGACTTTCCGGATCTCAAGAATGGCTGCCAATAATTCTAGCCTATACCACGAAGACTCTGATCTGAATCAGGAGGCTAAGAGATATGCACTCAGTCTAAGGTAGAACGAAGGTGGTTGTCAGGCACGCGTTCATAGGTTGAGAATGGTGATGAGTGTCACGGATCATCACATTCATCAAGTTGAAGTGCGAGTGAATATCTTAGAAGAGAAACAAGCGTGATTGAATGGAAAACAGTAGTAATTGCATTAATTCATCAAAACACAACAAAGCTCCTCACCCCCAACCATGGGGTTTAGAGACTCATGCCGTAGAAGATACAAGTTTGAATGTAAATTATCATGAGGTACAAAATGAATCTCTAAAAGTGGTTTTTACATTGAACTAGTGACCTAGGGTTACAGAAAATGAGTAAGCTAGAATAGTTAGTGTAGAAATCCACTTCCGGGCCCACTTGGTGTGTGCTTGGGCTGAGCATTGAAGCTTTCACATGTAGAGACTTTTCTTGGAGTTAAACGCCAGCTTTTGTGCCAGTTTGGGTGTTTAACTCCAGCTATTATGCCAGTTCTGGCGTTTAACGCCAGAATAGGGTAGAAAGTTGGCGTTCAAACGCCAGTTTGCATCATCAAAACTCAAGCAAAGTATCGACTATTATATATTCCTGGAAAGCCCAGAATGTCTACTTTCCAACGCAATTAAAAGCGCACCAATTGGGCTTCTGTAGCTCGAGAAAATCTATTTCGAGTGTAGGAGGGTCAGAATCCAACAACATCTGCAGTCCTTCTTCAGCCTCTGAATCAGATTTTTGCTCAGGTCCCTCAATTTCAGCCAGAAAATACCTGAAATCACCGAAAAACACACAAACTCGTAGTAAAGTCCAGAAATGTGATTTTTGAATAAAAACTAGTAAAAACATAATAAAAACTAACTAAAATATACTAAAAATATACTAAAAACAATGCCAAAAAGCGTATAAATTATCCACTCATCACAACACCAAACTTAAATTGTTGCTTGTCCCCAAGCAACTGGAAACAAAATAAGATAAAAAGAAGAGAATATACTATAAATCCCATAATATCAATGAAGCTTAGTTCAAATTAGATGAGCGGGGCTAGTAGCTTTTTGCTTCTGAATAGTTTTGGTATCTCACTTTTTCCTTTGAAGTTCAGAATGATTGGCATCTATAGGAACTCAGAATTCAGATAGTGTTATTGATTCTCCTAGTACAGTATATTGATTCTTGAACACAGTTACTTTATGAGTCTTGGTCGTGGCCCTAAGCACTTTATTTTCCAGTATTACCACCGGATACATAAATGCCACAGACACATAACTGGATGAACCTTTTCAGATTGTGACTTAGCTAAAAGTCCCCAATTAGAGGTGTCCAGAGTTCTTAAGCACACTCTTTTTGCTTTTGGATCACGACTTTAACCACTCAGACTCAAGCTTTTCACTTGGACCTTTATGCCACAAGCACATAGTTAGGGACAGCTTGATTTAGCCGCTCAGGCCAGAATTTTATTCCCTTTGGCCCTCCTATCCATTAATGCTCAAAGCCTTTGATCCCTTTTTTTTTTACCCTTGCCTTTTGGTTTAAAGGGTTATTGGCTTTTTCTGCTTGCTTTTTCTTTTTCTTTCTTTTTCTTTTAATTTTTGCCACTCCCCTTTTTTTCTTTTTTTTTATATTTTTTTTCGCAAGCTTTGTCTATTCACTGCTTTTTCTTGCTTCAAGAATCATTTTTATAATTTTTCAGATCATCGATAACATTTCTCCTCTTCCATTATTCTTTCAAGAGCCAACAATTTTAACATTCATAAACAACAAATTCAAAAATATGCACTGTTCAAGCATTCATTCAGAAGACAAGAAATATTGCCACCACATCAAAATAATTAGACTATTTTCAAGATACAATATGAAATTCATGTACTTCTTGTTCTTTTATGATTAAAAACATTTTTCATTTAAGAAAGGTGATGGATTCATAGGACATTCATAGCTTTAAGACATAAACTTTAAATTTTATTAATCATGGAATAAAAATAAGACTCAAAAATAAATATAAGAGTAGACCAATAATAATAGAAGACAGAAAATTAAAAATAGAAAAATAAATGACTCTTAAAATAGATTCCTAATAATAAAGGTTATCACAGATTTAGGACTCAACAACCTTGATTTTGAGAAGTGGATGCTCCTTCAATGTGTGGGGTGTCTGGTCCCTCAAGGAAGAGCTTCTAGCGCTTCAGCTTCTGTAGCTCACGCCCTTGCTTCTCCTGTTCCTTAAGCAGCTTGTAGAGCATGCAGTTTTGATTTTGCTGTTCTTCCTTAAGTTGATCCATAGCTTCTTGCAGCTTGGTGACAGATGCTTCTAGGCGGGTCCAGTAGTCAATTTCAGAGATTTCTAGGAGGAACTCCTGCGCCCTCCTTTTGATGGAGTTATCTTGCACTTGTTGTCCTTCCATTGACTTTTTAGTGATTGGGTGTTCTATTGGGATGAATTCATCTGCTCCCATCCTTACCCCAGCATCTTTACATAGCAGAGAAATTAAGCTTGGGTAAGCCAGTTTAGCTTCAGTGGAGTTCTTGTTTGCAATTGTGTAAATCTCACAAGAAATCAAATGATGAATCTCCACTTCGTTTCCCAGCATAATACAATGAATCATCACTGTTCTTTTGACAGTGACCTCAGAGCGGTTGCTAGTGGGCAGTATAGAACGCCCAACGAAGTCCAACCAGCCTCTTGCGACTGGTTTGAGATCTCCTCTCTTGAGTTGATTTGGGACACCTTTTGAGTTGGTTATCCACTTAGTTCCAGGGAGGCATATGTCCTCTAGAACTTGGTCCAACCCCTTATCTACTCTCACCATTCTCCTATTAAAGGATTCTGGATCATCTTGTAGTTGAGGTAGTTTGAATACCTCTCTTATTTTGTCCAGGTGGAAGTAAATAATCCTCCCTCTGACCATAGTTCGGAAGGTATGAAAGGCGGTTCCAGTTATTCTCTGCTTATCTATCAGTCACAGATTTAAGTAGAATTCCTAAACCATGTTTCTTCTAACCTTTGTCTCAGGATTAGCTAGAATTTCCCATCCGCTGTTTCGAATTTGCTCTTGGATCTCCGGATATTCGTCTTCTTTCAGATCGAATTTAACTTCCGGGATCACTGACCTCAGACCCATTATTTTGTGGTAATGGTCTGCATGTTCTTTGGTTAAGAACCTCTCTTGATTCCAAAGACTCTTTGGAGTATTCTCTTTCTTGCCTCTTGAATTGGTTTGTTTTTCCTTAGGGGCTGATGAGCGGATAATTTATACGCTTTTGGCATTGTTTTTAGTATGTTTTTAGTATATTTTAGTTAGTTTTTATGATGTTTTTATTAGTTTTTATTCAAAAATCACATTCCTGGACTTTACTATAAGTTTGTGTGTTTTTCTGTGATTTCAGGTATTTTCTGGCTGAAATTGAGGGACCTGAGCAAAAATCTTATTCAGAGGCTGAAAAAGGACTGCAGATGCTGTTGGATTCTGACCTCCCTGCACTCGAAGTGAATTTTTTGGAGCTACAGAAACCCAATTGGCGCGCTCTCAATTGCGTTCCAAACTGGCACAAACTGGCACAAAATGCCAGAACTGGCATGAAAGCTGGAGTTAAATGCCCAAACTGGCACAAAAGCCGGCGTTTAACTCCAAGAAAGGTCTCTACACGTGAAAGCTTCAATGTTCAGCCCAAGCACACACCAAGTGGGCCCCGGAAGTGGATTTCTACACTAACTATTCTAGCTTACTCATTTTCTGTAACCCTAGGTCACTAGTTTATTATAAAACTACTTTTAGTGATTCATCTTGTACCTCATGACACTTTACACATTTCATATTGTATTCTCTATGGCATGAGTCTCTAAACCCCATGGTTGGGGGTGAGGAGCTCTGCTGTGTCTCGATGAATTAATGCAATTACTACTGTTTTTCACTCTATCACGCTTGTTTCTTCTCTAAGATATACAATGGTTCTTCAACTTGATGAATGTGATGATCCGTGACACTTATCATCATTCTCACGAGTGCTGGGTGTAGTGACAGACGCAAAAGGATCAATGGATCCTATTCCATCATGAGTGAGAACCGACAGATGATTAGCCGTGCGGTGACAGCGCATTTGGACCATTTTCACTGAGAGGATGGATGGTAGCCATTGACAACGGTGATCCACCAACATATAGCTTGCCATGGAAGGAGCCTTGCGTGCATGAAGAAGAAGACAGTAGGAAAGCAGAGATTCAGAAGATAGAGCATCTCCAAAACCTCAACCTGTTCTCAATTACTGCAAAACAAGTATTTATTTCATGTTCTTTTACTTTTTACAATTAAATCTGAGAATTATTGATATCCTGACTAAGAGTTATAAGATAACCATATCTTGCTTCAAGCCGACAATCTCCGTGGGATCAACCCTTACTCACGTAAGGTATTACTTGGACGACTCAGTGCACTTGCTGGTTAGTTATGCGGAATTGCAAAAGTGTGATTGTGATTTCGTGCACCAAGTTTTTGGCGCCGTTGCCGGGGATTGTTCGAGTTTGGACAACTGACGGTTTATTTTGTTGCTTAGATTAGGAATAATTTATTTTTGTTGGTTTAGAGTCACTAAATTTGAGTCTTTTATTTGAGTTAGTTTCATATTTTAAGTTTGGTGTCAATTGCATGCTTTTATTTTCTTTTAATTTTTCGAATTTGCATGTTCCTAGTTCTTTCTTGATCTTTAAAAATTCTAAGTTTGGTGTCTTCTTTGTGTTTTCCTTTAATTTTTCGAAAATTTGTGTTTGATTTTCTAAAAATTTTAAGTTTGGTGTCCCTTTTGCTTTTATTTACTTAAAAATTTTTCAAAAATTTGTTCTTGGTGTTCATCTTGATCTTCAAAGTGTTCTTGGTGTTCATCTTGACATTCAAAGTTTTCTTGTTTGTTCTCTTTGTTTTGATCTAAAATTTCTAAGTTTAGTGTCATTTTGTTGTTTTTCTCTGTCCTCATTAAAATTCAAAAATAAAAAAAAAATATCTTTTCCTTATTTTACTCATAATTTTCGAAATTTTGCATTAAATTAGTCAAAGATTTTCAAAATCATATCTTCTTTTTTAGTCAAGTCAAAATTCTAAATTCAAAAATTGATCTTTTCAAATATTTTTCAAAAATCAAATCTTTTTAATTTCTTCAATCATATCTTTTCAATCATATATTTTTTTTTAATTGCAATCATATCTTCTCAATCATATCTTTTTTAAAACAATTTTCAATCATATCTTTTTGATTGCTTTTTTTCCAAAATCTTTTTTAATCAATTTAGTTTTCAATTTGCTTTTATTTCATTCTCTTCTAATTTTCGAAACTTTTATTTTATCTTCCATTTTTTTTTGTTTTATTTTATTTGGTTACTTTTAATTAAATAAAATAAAAATTTTAAAAAAATATAATTTATTTGCAATTCATATCAATTCCCTTTTCTCCATCATGGACATAAGTGGAAATGAACAGTCCAGAAGGACTCTGGGATCGTATGCTAACCCCATTAGAGCTGCATATGGGAGTAGCATCTGTATACCTCCCATCAAAGTAAGCAGTTTTGAGCTAAATCCTCAGCTCATTATCATGGTGCAGCAAAATTGCCAGTATTCCGGTCTTCCACAGGAAGAACCTACTGAGTTTCTTGCATATTTCTTACAAATTGCTGACATAGTACGTGGTAAAAAAGTGGATTAGGATGTCTACAGATTATTACTGTTTCCATTTGCTGTAAAAGATCAAGCTAAGAGGTGGTTAAATAACCAACCCACAGCAAGCATAAAAACATGGAGACAATTATCAAACAAATTTCTGAATCAATTTTACCCTCCAAAAAGGATGACACAGCTAAGGCTGGACATCCAAGGCTTTAAACAAGAGGATCATGAATCCCTTTATAATGCCTGGGAGAGGTACAAAGGGATGCTAAAGAAATGTCCCTCTGAAATGTTTTCAGAGTGGGTACAGTTAGACATCTTCTACTATGGGCTTACAGAAAAAGCTCAGATGTCTCTAGACCACTCAGCTGGTGGATCTATACAAATGAAGAAGACGATTGAAGAGGCTCAAGAACTCATAGATACGGTTGCTAGAAATCAACATTTGTACTCTAGCAGTGAGTCTTCCATAAAGGAAGAGGCTAGGGCAGTAACTACTGATCCTGATCCTCAAGAACAGATTATTGAGCTTAATCAACAATTACTCCTTGTGATAAAATAATTAGCAGAATTTAAAGAGATGCTCCAAGACACTAAAAATACTAACAAGAATATGGAAGCACAATTGAATCAGACAAGACAGCAGCTATCTAAACAGATAACAGAAGAATGCCAAGCTGTCCAACCAAGGAGCGGGAAGACATTGAATAAACCAGCTCAAAGTAACAGAAAGCCAAGAAAGGAACAACTGACAAAGGATGACCAACCACTGCCCAAAATCCCTCTGAGGACAGCAAGAGCCCAGAGAGGAATAATTCTAGCGTTCAAACACCAGAAAAGGGTGAAAGATTGGCGTCAAATGCCCAGTGGACGCCCACTTCTGGCATTCAAATGCCAGAAAAGGGAGAAAAGTTGGCGTTGAATGCCCATTCTTTGCCCAGTTCTGGCGTTCAAACGCCAGAAAAGGGTGGGAAGCTAGCGTTAAACGCCCATCCAGCACCCAATCCTGGCGTTCAAACGCCAATGAGGGATCAGACACTTGCAAGTGCTGATAGTAACCCCTCTAAGAAGGCTTCTCCAACCACCTCTGTAGGGAATAAACCTGTAGCAACTAAGGTTGAAGAATATAAAGCCAAGATGCCTTATCCTCAGAAACTCCACCAAGCGGAGCAGGATAAACAATTTTCCCGTTTTGCAGACTATCTCAGGACTCTTGAGATAAAGATCCCATTTGCAGAGGTACTTGAGCAAATACCCTCTTATGCTAAGTTCATGAAAGAGATCTTAAGTCATAAGAAGGATTGGAGAGAAACTGAAAAGGTGTTTCTCACTGAAGAATGCAATGCAGTCATTCTGAAAAGCTTACCAGAGAAGCTTAAAGACCCAGGAAGCTTTGTGATACCATGCACATTAGAGGGTGCTTGTACCAAGACAGCTCTATGTGACCTTGGAGCAAGTATCAACCTAATACCTGCATCCACTATTAGAAAGCTTGGCTTGACTGAAGAAGTCAAACCAACCCAGATATGTCTTCAACTTGCTTATGGCTCCGTTAAATATCCATCAGGCATAATTGAGGACATGATTGTCAAGGTTGGGCCATTTGCCTTTCTCACTGACTTTGTAGTGCTGGAAATGGAGGAGCACAAGAGTGCAACTCTCATTCTAGGAAGACCTTTCCTAGCAACTGGACGAACTCTCATTGATGTCCAAAAAGGGGAAGTGACCCTGAGAGTCAATGAGAATGAGTTCAAGTTAAATGTTGTCAAAGCTATGCAGCATCCAGACACATCAAATGACTGCATGAGCGTTGACATTATTGACTCCTTGGTGGAAGAGATCAATATGACTGAGAGTCTCGAATCAGAGCTAGAGGACATCTTTAAAGATGTTCAGCCTGATCTAGAGGAACCGGAGGAAATAAAAGAACCTCTGAAAATTCCTCAGGAAGAGGATAAGCCTCCTAAACCCGAGCTCAAACCACTACCACCATCCCTAAAATATGTATTTCTGGGAGAAGGTGACACTTTTCCGGTGATCATAAGCTCTGCTTTAAATCCACAAGAAGAGAAAGCACTAATTCAGGTGCTGAAGACACACAAGACAGCTCTTGGGTGGTCCATAAGTGATCTTAAAGGAATTACCCCAGCAAGATGCATGCACAAGATCTTATTGGAGGATGATGCTAAGCCAGTGGTTCAACCACAGAGGCGGCTAAATCCAGCCATGAAGGAGGTGGTGCAGAAAGAGGTCACTAAGTTACTAGAGGCTGGGATTATTTATCCTATTTCTGATAGCCCCTGGGTGAGCCCTGTGATACGCACAAAACTTGTCTCTCAACAAATTTTCTTCGGCAAGTGTACCGAATTTGTCGTCAAGTAAAAACTCACAATAGAGTGAGGTCGAATCCCACAGAGATTGATTGATCAAGCAACTTTAATTAGAGGAATGTTCTAGTTCAACGAACGAGAATTTGATTTGAGATTTGCAGAAAATTAAATGGCGGGAAAGTAAATAGCAGAAACAGTAAATGCTAGAAATAAAGAGCTGAATGTAAATGGCGGAAAGTAAATTGCAGAATCTTAAACAGGAATGGGGTAATTGCTCATAAAAGTAAATGGCAGAAATTAAAGAGAATGGGTAAGATCAGAAATGGAGAGTTCATTGGGCTCAGGAGATGTTGCATTCTCCGGATCAAGTTCATTTTCATCTCTTCCTCAATCAATGCATTCATTGATCTCCTTGGCAATCTTAAGTGATCGAATTCCAATTTCTTGGTAATTCAATCTCTCAAATCTTGATCAATAGCCAATTCCTTGGTCAATTGCTCATGAGAAGAGATGAAGTATGGTCACTGATTATACCACATGTATTTCCCAAATCAAGTGTTGGTAGGATTATAGTCACATATCCATCCAAACCCAATTTGGTCCAGCATGAGAAAGCATTTCTAGCATGATCTCTTCATTCCTCTTTCAAGGTTCAGAAGAGATCCAAGTATGAATAGCTTCTTTTCCAAGATAACTACCCAATTGGATGAAGATCGAAAGCTTTCTAGTAAAATCAAGAGAAAAGATAGAAGAATGAGAATGAAAACTAATATTGATCCATCAAATTACAACAGAGCTCCCTAACCCAATGAAAGGGGTTTAGTTGTTCATAGCTCTGGAAAATGAAAACAAAGATGGAGAATACATGATGAAAGTAAAACTAGAAGTGCAGAGAAAGTAAAATACAGAGAGTAGTTCTATGTCAAAGGCTCCCTAAAGATTCCAACTCCCTAACTAATTCAAAGCTACTCCTATATATACTACTCTTCTCATCTTCTAGTTGGCTCTTCAAGTCTTGGGTATGGGCCTCTGGTGCACGAAATTGTGATCTCCAGGCTCGAACAAATCCTGGTAATGGCTTCAAAGCTTGGTACTCTGATCTTAATTCATAATCGTCACAACTTCAATACAACTAACCAGCAAGTGCACTGGGTCGTCCAAGTAATACCTTACGTGAGTAAGGGTCGAATCCCACGGAGATTGTTGGTATGAAGCAAGCTATGGTCACCTTGTAAATCTCAGTCAGGCAGATATAAAGTGATAATGGTGTTTTCGAATTTAATATAATAAAATAGGGATAGAGATACTTATGTAAATCATTGGTAGGAATTTTAGATAAGCGAATGGAGATGCTTTTCGTTCCTCTGAACCTCTGCTTTCCTGCTATCTTCATCCAATCAGTCTTACTCCTTTCCATGATTGGCTTTATGTGATACATCACCACTGTCAATGGCTACTTTCGGTCATCTCTCGGGAAAATGATCCAATGCCCTGTCACGGCACGGCTAATCGTCTAGAGGCATCACCCTTGCCAATGGCTTCATCTTATCCTCTCAGTGAATAATATGCTCACGCACCCTGTCACGGCACGGCTATTCATCTGTCGGTTCTCGATCATGCTGGAATAGGATTTACTATCCTTTTGCGTCTGTCACTAACGCCCTGCAATCGCGAGTTAGGAGCTCGTCACAGTCATTCAATCATTGAATCCTACTCGGAATACCACAGACAAGGTTTAGACTTTCCGGATTCTCTTGAATGCCGCCATCATTCTAGCTTACGCCACGAAGATTCTGGTTAGGAGATCTAAGAGATATTCATTCTAGCTTAATTCATGTAGAACAGAAGTGTTTGTCAGGCATGCGTTCATAAGGGAGAAGGATGATGAGCGTCACACATAATCATCACCTTCATCACGTTCTTGGGTGCGAATGAATATCTTAGAAGCGAAATAAGAAGAATTGAATAGAAAACAGTAGTACTTTGCATTAATCTTTGAGGAACAGCAGAGCTCCACACCTTAATCTATGGAGTGTAGAAACTCTACCGTTGAAAATACATAAGTGAAGGTCCAGGCATGGCCGAGATGGCCAGCCCCCTTGATCTAAGAACAATGCGTTCAAAGATGATCCTAAGATCCTAAGATGATCAAAAGATGCCTCCTACAATAGTAAGAGGTCCTATTTATAATAAACTAGCTACTAGGGTTTACATGAGTAAGTAATTAATGCATAAATCCACTTCCGAGGCCCACTTGGTGTGTGTTTGGGCTGAGCCTGAGTGTTGCACGTGCAGAGGCCATTTGTGGAGTTGAACGCCAGTTTATGTGCCAGTTTGGGCATTCAACTCTGGTTTTGGATCCTTTTCTGGCGCTGGACGCCAGATTTGGGCAGAAGGCTGGCGTTGAACGCCAGTTTACGTCGTCAATTCTTGGCCAAAGTATGGACTATTATATATTGCTAGAAAGCCTTGGATGTCTACTTTCCAACTCAATTGGAAGCGCGCCATTTCAAGTTCTGTAGCTCCAGAAAAATCCACTTTGAGTGCAGGGAGGTCAGAATCCAACAGCATCAGCAGTCCTTCTTCAACCTCTAAATCTGATTTCTGCTCAAGTCCCTCAATTTCAGCCAGAAAATACCTGAAATCACAGAAAAACACACAAACTCATAGTAAAGTCCAGAAATGTGAATTTATCATAAAAACTAATGAAAACATCCCTAAAAGTAGCTAGATTCTACTAAAAACATACTAAAAGCAATGCCAAAAAGCGTATAAATTATCCGCTCATCACAACACCAAACTTAAATTGTTGCTTGTCCCCAAGCAACTGAAAATCAAATAGGATAAAAGGAAGAGAATATACTATAAATTCCAAACTATCAATGAAACATAGTTTCAATCATATGAGCGGGACTTATAGCTTTTTGCCTCTTGAATAGTTTTGGCATCTCACTTTATCCATTGAAGTTTAGAATGATTGGCATCTATAGGAACTTCAGATTTCGAATAGTGTTATTGACTCTCCTAGTTCAGTATGATGATTCTTGAACACAGCTTCTTTATGAGTCTTGGCCGTGGCCCTAAGCACTTTGTTTTCCAGTATTACCACCGGATACATAAATGCCACAGACACATAATTGGGTGAACCTTTTCAGATTGTGACTCAGCTTTGCTAAAGTCCCCAATTAGAGGTGTCCAGGGTTCTTAAGCACACTCTTTGTTTTTGCTTTGGACCTTGACTTTAACCGCTCAGTCTCAAGTTTTCACTTGACACCTACACGCCACAAGCACATGGTTAGGGACAGCTTGGTTTAGCCGCTTAGACCAGGATTTTATTCCTTTAGGCCCTCCTATCCACTGATGCTCAAAGCCTTGGGATCCTTTTTATTTGCCCTTGCCTTTTGGTTTTAAGGGTTATTGGCTTTTTCTGCTTGCTTTTTCTTTTTCTTTCTATTTTTGCTGCAAGCTTTGTTCTTTGCTGCTTTTTCTTGCTTCAAGAATCATTTTTATGATTTTTCAGATTATCAAATAACATGTCTCCTAGTCATCATTCTTTCAAGAGCCAACATATTTAACATTCTTAAACAACAACTTCAAAAGATAGATGCACTGTTCAAGCATACATTCAGAAAACAAGAAGCATTGTCACCACATCAATATAATTAGGCTAAGTTCAAGGATAAATTCGAAACTCATGTACTTCTTGTTCTTTTGAATTAAAACATTTTTCATTTAAGAGAGGTGATGGATTCATAGGACATTCATATCTTTAAGACAAAGTTACTAACTACTAATGATCATGTAATGAAGGCACAAACATAGATAAGCACATAACATAGAAAACGAAAAACAGAGAAAGCAAGAACAAGGAATGAATCCACCTTAGTGATGGTGGCGTTTCCTTCTTGAGGAACCAATGATGTCCTTGAGCTCTTCTATGTCTCTTCCTTGTCTTTGTTGCTCCTCCCTCATTGCTTTTTGATCTTCTCTTATTTCATGAAGCATGATGGAGTGCTCTTGATGTTCCACCCTTAGTTGTCCCATATTGGAACTCAATTCTTCTAGGGAGGTGTTGATGTGCTCCCAATAGTTTTGTGGAGGAAAGTGCATTTGAGGCATTTCCGGAATCTCATGGTGATGAGCTTCTTGCGCCTCTTGAGCTCCATGACTGGGCTCTCTTGCTTGCTCCATCTTTTTCTTAGTGATGGGCTTTTCCTCTTTAATGAGGATATCTCCCTCTATGTCAATCCCAGCTGAATTGCATAGGTGGCAAATGAGGTGAGGAAAGGCTAACCTTGCCATGGTGGAGGACTTGTCAGCCACCTTGTAGAGTTCTCGAGGTATAATCTCATGAACTTCCACCTCTTCTCCAATCATGATGCTATGGATTATGATGGCCCGGTCTATAGTAACTTCAGACCGGTTGCTAGTGGGAATGATTGAGCATTGAATAAACTCCAACCATCCTCTAGCAATAGGCTTGAGGTCCAATCTTCTTAGTTGAACCGGCTTGCCTTTGGAGTCAATCTTCCATTGAGCTCCTTCTACACATATGTCCATAAGGACTTGGTCCAACCTTTGATCAAAGTTGACTCTCCTTGTGTAGGGGCGTGCGTTTTCTTCCATGTATGGCAAGTTGAACGCCAACCTCACATTCTCCGGACTAAAATCTAAGTATTTCCCCCGAACCATTGTAACATAGTTCTTTGGATCCGGGTTCTTACTTTGATCATGGTTCTTGGTGATCCATGCATTGGTATAGAACTCTTGAACCATTAGGATGCCGACTTGTTGGATGGGATTTGTTAGAACTTCCCAACCTCTTCTTTGAATTTCATGTCGGATCTCCGGATATTCATTTCTTTTGAGTTTAAAAGGGACCTCAGGGATCACCTTCTTCTTGGCCACAACATCATAGAAGTGGTCTTGATGGGCTTTGGAGATGAACCTTTCCATCTCCCATGACTCGGATGTGGAAGCTTTTATCTTCCCTTTCCCTCTTCTAGAGGATTCTCCGGTCTTAGGTGCCATCAATGGTAATGGAAAAACAAAAAAGCTATGCTTTTACCACACCAAACTTAGAATATTGCTCGCCCTCGAGCAATAAACAAAAGAATAGAAGAAGAAGAAGAAGAAGTATGGAGAGGGAGAGGGAGATGTGGTTTCGGCTAAGGAGAGTGTAGAGGGGTGTGTTGTGTGAATTTGGAGAAGAATGGAGGTCTTTATATAGGGAAGGGAGGGGGGTATTGGTTCGGCCATATGGGTGGGTTTGGGTGGGAAATTGGTTTTGAATTTTGAAGGTAGGTGGAGTTTATGAGGTAGGTTTATGGGGAAGAGTGGGTGGATGTGAGTGGTGAAGGTTTAGTGGGGAAGAGAGATTGAGGTGATTGGTGAGGGGTTTTTAGGAAGAGTATTTATGGGGTTGTGTGAAAGAGAGTGGTGAGAAGAAGTGAGTGGAGGTAGGTGGGGATCCTGTGGGGTCCACAGATCCTGAGGTGTCAAGGTATTTACATCCCTGCACCCATTAGGCATGTAAAAATGCCTTTGTACCCAACTCTGGGCGTTCAGCGCCAGGTTGGTGGCCATTTTGGGCGTTCAACGCCCATTTGTGTGCCATTTCTGGCGTTGAACGCCAGAACCATGCCTGTTCTGGCGTTCAGCGCCCAGAAGCTGCCCATTTTGGGCGTTCAGCGCCAGAACCATGCTCTGTTCTGGTGCTGAACGCCAGACAGATGCTCCTCCAGGGTGTAATTTTTCTTCTGCTGTTTTTTATTCCGTTTTCAATTTTTATATTTATTTTGTGACTCCACATGATCATGAACCTAAGAAAACATGAAAAATAATAAAAATAAGAATTAGATAAACATTGGGTTGCCTCCCAACAAGCGCTTCTTTAATGTCAATAGCTTGACAGTGGGCTCTCATGGAGCCTCACAGATGTGCAGAGCTTTGTTGAGACTCTCCAACACCAAACTTAGAGTTTGGATATGGGAGTTCAACACCAAACTTAGAGTTTGGTTGTGGCCTCCCAACACCAAACTTAGAGTTTGACTGTGGGGGCTCTGGTTGACTCTGCTTGGAGAGAAGCTTTTTCTGCTTCCTCTCCATGGTTGCAGAGGGAGATCCTTGAGTTTTAAACACAAGGGACTTCTCATTCCATTGAAGGAATATTTCACCTCTGTCAACATCAATCACAGCTCTTGCTGTGGCCAGGAAAGGTCTTCCTAGGATGATGGATTCATCCTCTTCCTTTCCAGTATCCAGGACTATGAAATCAGTAGGTATGTAAAAGCCCTCAACCTTTACTAATACATCTTCTACTTGTCCATAAGCCTGTTTTCTTGAGCTGTCTGCCATCTCTAGTGAGATTTTAGCAGCTTGCACCCCATAGATTCCCAGTTTCTCTATTACAGAGAGGGGCATGAGGTTTATCCCTGAACCAAGGTCACACAGAGCCTTAAAGATCATGGTGCCTATGGTACAGGGTATTATGAACTTTCCAGGATCCTGTCTCTTCTGAGGCAATGTCAGTTGATCCAGATCACTTAGTTCATTGATGAACAAGGGAGGTTCAACTTCCCAAGTATCAATGCCAAATAATTTGGCATTCAGCTTCATGATTGCACCAAGAAACTTGGCAGTTTGCTCTTCAGTAACATCCTCATTCTCTTCAGAAGAGGAATACTCATCAGAGCTCATGAAGGGCATAAGGAGGTTCAATGGGATCTTTATGGTCTCTAGATGGGCCCCAGAGTCCTTTGGTTCCTCAGAGGGAAGCTCCTTATTGATCACTGGACGTCCCAGGAGGTCTTCCTCCTTGGGATTCACGTCCTCTCCTCTCCTCACAGGTTCGGCCATGGCGCTTATGTCAATGGCCTTGCACTCTCCTTTTGGGTTCTCTTCTGTATTGCTTGGGAGAGTACTAGGAGGGATTTCAGTGATCCTTTTACTCAGCTGGCCCACTTGTGCTTCCAAATTTCTAATGGAAGACCTTGTTTCATTCATGAAACTTACAGTGGCCTTAGATAGATCAGAGACTAGATTTGCTAAATTAGAAGCATTTTGTTCAGAGTTCTCTGTCTGTTGCTGAGTTGATGATGGAAAAGGCTTGCTATTGCTAAACCTGTTTCTTCCACCATTATTAAAGCCTTGTTGGGGCTTTTGATCCTTCCATGAGAAATTTGGATGATTTCTCCATGTTGAGTTATAGGTGTTTCCATAAGGTTCACCTAAGTAATTTACCTCTGCTATTGCAGGGTTCTCAGGATCATAGGCTTCTTCTTCAGAAGAAGCCTCTTGAGTCCTGTTGGATGCAGCTTGCATTCCATTCAGACTCTGAGAGATCATATTGACTTGCTGAGTCAATATTTTATTCTGAGCCAATATGGCATTCAGAGTATCAACTTCAAGAACTCCCTTCTTCATAGGCGTCCCATTGCTTACAGGATTCCTTTCAGAAGTGTACATGAACTGGTTATTAGCAACCATGTCAATTAGTTCTTGAGCTTCTGCAGGCGTTTTCTTTAGGTGAATGGATCCACCTGCAGAAGTGTCCAGTGACATCTTTGATAGCTCAGATAAACCATCATAGAATATATCCAGGATGGTCCATTCTGAAAGCATGTCAGAAGGACACTTTTTGGTCAACTGTTTGTATCTTTCCCAAGCTTCATAGAGGGATTCACCTTCTTTCTGTCTGAAGGTTTGAACATCAGCTCTAAGCTTGCTCAGCTTTTGAGGAGGAAAGTACTTGGCTAAGAAAGCCGTGACCAGCTTATCCCAAGAGTTCAGGCTGTCTTTGGGTTGAGAATCCAACCATAATCTAGCTCTGTCTCTTACAGCAAAAGGGAAAAGCATGAGCCTGTAGACTTCAGGATCTACTCCATTAGTCTTAACAGTATCACATATCTGCAAGAATTCAGTTAAGAACTGAAAAGGATCTTCAGATGGAAGTCCATGAAACTTGCAGTTCTGCTGCATCAGAGAAACTAACTGAGGTTTCAGCTCAAAGTTGTTTGCTCCAATGGCAGGAATGGAGATGCTTCTTCCATGTAAATTGGAATTAGGTGCAGTAAAGTCACCAAGCATTCTCCTTGCATTGTTGTTGGGTTCGGCTGCCATTTCCTTTACTTGTTCGAAATTTTCAATCAAGTTGTCTCTGGATTGTTGTAATTTAGCTTCTCTTAATTTTCTCTTCAGAGTCCTTTCAGGTTCTGGATCAGCTTCAACAAGAATGCCTTTTTCTCTGTCCCTGCTCATAAGAAAGAGAAGAGAACAAGAAAAGAAGAGGAATCCTCTATGTCGCAGTAAAGAGGTTCCCTATTGTTAGTAGAAAAAAAGAAGAAGAAATTCGAACACAGATAGAAGAGGGGGTTCGAATTTGGTGATGATGTGAGGAAGAGATGTTAGTAGATGAATAAATAAATAAATTAAGATAAGAGAGAAGGAGGGAATTTTTGAAAATTAATTTTGAAAAGGAGTTAGTTTAGTGATTTTTGAAAATAGTTTTTGAAAAATGTTTAGTATTTTTTTTTCGAAAATTTTTGAAATCAAAAATAAAAATAAAAATAATTAGTTAATTAAAAAGAAATTTTTGAAAAATGGGGAGATATTTTCGAAAATTAGAAAGAGAGAATTAGTTAGGTGGTTTTGAAAAAGTTAAGAAACAAACAAAAAGTTAGTTAGTTAGTTGAAACAAATTTTGAAAACCAATTTTGAAAAGGTAAGAAGTTAGGAAGTTAGAAAAGATATTTTGAAAAGATATTTTTGAAAAAGATAAGATAAGAATTAGTTTTTGAAAAAGATTTGATTTTTAAAATCACAATTAATGACTTGATTCATAAGAAATCACAAGATATGATTCTAGAACTTAAAGTTTGAATCTTTCTTAACAAGCAAGTAACAAACTTCAAATTTTTGAATCAAAACATTAATTGATTATGTTATTTTCGAAAATTTGGTATAAAAATAAGAAAAAGATTTTTGAAAAATATTTTTGGAATTTTCGAAAATAACTAAGAATTTTGAAAAAGATTTGATTTTTGAAAAAGATTTTGAAAAAGATAAGATTTTCAAATTGAAATTTTGATTTGACTCATGAGAAACAACTTGATTTTAAAAATTTTTGAAAAAGTCAACTCAAATTTTCGAATTTGATGAGAGAAAAAGGGAAAGATAATTTTTTTGATTTTTTTGAATTTTTTATGATGCAAGAGAAAAACACTAAAATAATGCAATGCATGAAATTTTTAGATCAAAACAATGAATGCATGCATGAATGATATGAGTGTCAAGATGAACACCAAGAACACTTTGAATGTCAAGATGAACATCATAGACACAATTTTGAAAAAATTTTAATGCAAAGAAAACATGCAAGACACCAAACTTAGAATTCTTTAATGATTACGCACTAAGAATTCAAGAATGCATATGATAAACATGAAAAGACACAAAACAAAAAAAATCATCAAGATCAAACAAGAAGACTTACCAAGAACAACTTGAAGATCATGAAGAACACTATGAATGCATGAATTTTCGAAATATGCAAGATGCATATGCAAGTGACACCAAACTTATAATGTGACTCAAGACTCAAACAAGAAACAGAAAAATATTTTTGATTTTTATGATTTTCTAATTTTTTTGGATTTTTTTATTTTCGAAAATTATATGAAAAAGAAAAATAAGGAATCCAAAATTTTTAATATGAATTCCAGGAATCTTGCATTCTTAGTCTAAAGCTTCAGTCCAGGAATTAGACATGGCTCACTAGCCAGCCAAGCTTTCAAAGAAAGCTCCAGTCCAAAACACTAGACATGGCCAATGGCTAGCCAAGCTTCAGCATTTAACACGAGAGTATATTGCTCTTTGATAACAAATTGCAAGCCTCAGTCCAAATAAATTTAGACAGGGCTTTACAGCCAGCCAGGCTTTACATGCTTTATGAAACACTAGAATTCATTCTTAAAAATTTTGAATAAATTTTTGAAAACATTTTTATTTTATTTCGAAAACAGATGAGAAAATTTTAGAAATATTTTTAAAAATTTTTGAAAATAAAATAAAAAGAAAATTACCTAATCTGAGCAACAAGATGAACCGTCAGTTGTCCAAACTCAAACAATCCCCGGCAACGGCGCCAAAAACTTGGTGCACGAAATTGTGATCTCCAGGCTCGAACAAATCCTGGTAATGGCTTCAAAGCTTGGTGCTCTGATCTTAATTCATAATCGTCACAACTTCGATACAACTAACCAGCAAGTGCACTGGGTCGTCCAAGTAATACCTTACGTGAGTAAGGGTCGAATCCCACGGAGATTGTTGGTATGAAGTAAGCTATGGTCACCTTGTAAATCTCAGTCAGGCAGATATAAAGTGATAATGGTGTTTTCGAATTTAATATAATAAAATAGGGATAGAGATACTTATGTAAATCATTGGTAGGAATTTCAGATAAGCGAATGGAGATGCTTTTCGTTCCTCTGAACCTCTGCTTTTCTGCTATCTTCATCCAATCAGTCTTACTCCTTTCCATGGCTGGCTTTATGTGATACATCACCACTGTCAATGGCTACTTTCGGTCATCTCTCGGGAAAATGATCCAATGCCCTGTCACGGCACGGCTAATCGTCTGGAGGCATCACCCTTGCCAATGGCTTCATCTTATCCTCTCAGTGAATAATATGCTCACGCACCCTGTCACGGCACGGCTATTCATCTGTCGGTTCTCGATCATGCTGGAATAGGATTTACTATCCTTTTGCGTCTGTCACTAACGCCCTGCAATCGCGAGTTAGGAGCTCGTCACAGTCATTCAATCATTGAATCCTACTCGGAATACCACAGACAAGGTTTAGACTTTCCGGATTCTCTTGAATGCCGCCATCATTCTAGCTTACGCCACGAAGATTCTGGTTAGGAGATCTAAGAGATATTCATTCTAGCTTAATTCATGTAGAACAGAAGTGTTTGTCAGGCACGCGTTCATAAGGGAGAAGGATGATGAGCGTCACACATAATCATCACCTTCATCACGTTCTTGGGTGCGAATGAATATCTTAGAAGCGAAATAAGAAGAATTGAATAGAAAACAGTAGTACTTTGCATTAATCTTTGAGGAACAGCAGAGCTCCACACCTTAATCTATGGAGTGTAGAAACTCTACCGTTGAAAATACATAAGTGAAGGTCCAGGCATGGCCGAGATGGCCAGCCCCCTTGATCTAAGAACAATGCGTTCAAAGATGATCCTAATATCCTAAGATGATCAAAAGATGCCTCCTACAATAGTAAGAGGTCCTATTTATAATAAACTAGCTACTAGGGTTTACATGAGTAAGTAATTGATGCATAAATCCACTTCCGGGGCCCACTTGGTGTGTGTTTGGGCTGAGCCTGAGTGTTGCACGTGCAGAGGCCATTTGTGGAGTTGAACGCCAGTTTATGTGCCAGTTTGGGCGTTCAACTCTGGTTTTGGATCCTTTTCTGGCGCTGGACGCCAGATTTGGGCAGAAGGCTGGCGTTGAACGCCAGTTTACGTCGTCAATTCTTGGCCAAAGTATGGACTATTATATATTGCTGGAAAGCCTTGGATGTCTACTTTCCAAATCAATTGGAACCGCGCCATTTCGAGTTCTGTAGCTCCAGAAAATCCACTTTGAGTACAGGGAGGTCAGAATCCAACAGCATCAGCAGTCCTTCTTCAACCTCTAAATCTGATTTCTGCTCAAGTCCCTCAATTTCAGCCAGAAAATACCTGAAATCACAGAAAAACACACAAACTCATAGTAAAGTCCAGAAATGTGAATTTATCATAAAAACTAATGAAAACATCCCTAAAAGTAGCTAGATTCTACTAAAAACATACTAAAAGCAATGCCAAAAAGCGTATAAATTATCCGCTCATCATCCTCTGAATCTTGAGTTTGAAGCAGTTATCCTTTTCATTGGGCTTAGCTTTGCTTGCAGAGAGAAAAGGTGAAGTAGGCAGGGACTTTGACTCAGGACGTTAGTGGTGTCAATGTTAAGTGAAAGTGTGGGTTCGAGAACGTTAGTGACAATCACCTTTTTCACTAACGTTCCTAACCCAAATATGATCACGTTGACTTCAACGTTAGTGGCACTAAAGTGACCACTAACTTTGCCTCTTGGTCCTTCGCACACGTTATTGGGACTTACCTTTACCAATAACGTGGAGAGTCCTCCCTTGTCCCTACGTTAGCGTCCACGTTAACTAGGTTAACGTGGCTTCTAACGTAGTAATGCCAATCCTTCGAGAACGTTAGTGACACTTATCTTTGTCACTAACGTTCCAATGTGCCCCTATTTCCCACGTTAGAGTCTACGTTAACTAAGTTAACGTGGCTTCTAACGTAGTTATGCTAGCCATCTCCAACGTTAGTGACAAAGGTGAGTGTCACTAACGTTGGCTCATCATCTCTTTATCCACGTTAGCTTCCATGTTAACTAAGTTAACGTGGGAGTTAACGTTGCTTATGGTGGCTCTTGGTGGTTCACCCTAACGTTAGTGACAAAGGTAAGTGTCACTAACGTTGGCTATCAATTGCTCTCTCCACGTTAGCTTCCACGTTAACTAAGTTAACGTGGGAGTTAACGTGGCTTATGGAGGCTTGGCCAACGTTAGTGACAAAGGTGAATGTCACTAACGTTGGCTTCTCTTTTGCTTCTTAACGTTAGAGTCCATGTTAAATAAGTTAACATGGCTCTTAACGTGGCCACTTATGAGCTTGGTCCAACATTAGTGACAAAGGAGAGTGTCACTAACGTTGGCTCCATTTTCTTTCTTCCACGTTAGAGTTCATATTAACTTAGTTAACGTGACTCTTAACGTGGGCTTATGATGGCTTCGAAGGCATTATTGGCGATTACCTTTCTCATTAACTTTGCAAGTTAGCTCCCATTCCACGTTAGAGGTCACGTTAGTGGGACTAACATGACTGCTAACGTGGTTCTTCTTTGCTTCCTTTGTCCTGAAATCAAGCAACAAAGTGCATCAAAGTTCTAGTCCAAGTCATGAGTCATGCATCATCCAATTTGTCATATAATTCTTGCAAAATTCTCATGAAATCATGTAAAGTGCACAATGTATGCTTGAATCAAGATGTAAGTGAATATCTACCCAAAACTAGCTTATGTTCTAAGAAAATGCATGAAACTGCCTTAAAAACAGTAAAGAAAAGGTCAGTGAAACTGGCCAAAATGCCCTGGCATCACCCTGTCCACGTTGTCCCCAAGAAGGGAGGCATGACAGTGGTTCATAATGAAAAGAATGAACTGGTTCCTACAAGAACAGTTACAGGGCGGCGTATCTGTATTAACTACAGAAGGCTCAATACAGCCACCAGGAAGGATCACTTTCCTTTACCATTCATAGACCAGATGCTAGAGAGACTAGCAGGTCATGAATATTACTATTTTTCGGATGGCTATTCAGGTTACAACCAAATTGCAGTGGATCCTCAGGACCAAGAGAAAACAGCATTCACATGTCCTTCTGGAGTATTTGCCTACAGAAGGATGCCCTTTGGTTTGTGCAATGCACCTGCAACCTTTCAGAGGTGCATGCTCTCTATCTTCTCTGATATGGTAGAGAAATTTCTGAAAGTCTTCATGGATGACTTTTCAGTATTTGGAGACTCCTTCATCTCCTGTCTTGACCATTTGGCACTTGTTCTGAAAAGATGCCAAGAGACCAACCTAGTTTTAAACTGGGGAAAATGTCACTTTATGGTGACTGAAGGAATTGTCCTTGGGCATAAAATTTCAAACAAGGGAATAGAGGTGGATCAAGCTAAAGTGGAGGTAATTGAAAAATTACCACACCCTGCCAATGTTAAGGCAATCAGAAGCTTTCTGGGGCATGCAGGATTCTATAGGAGGTTTATAAAGGATTTTTCAAAAATTGCAAAACCTCTGAGCAATCTGCTAGCTGTTGACACACCATTTGTGTTTGACGCAGAGTGTCTACAGGTGTTTGAAACTCTGAAAGCTAAGCTGGTCACAGCACCAGTCATCTCTGCACCAGACTGGACATTACCATTCGAACTAATGTGTGATGCCAGTGACCATGCCATTGGTGCAGTGTTAGGATAGAGGCATAACAAGCTTCTGCATGTCATTTACTATGCTAGCCATGTTTTAAATGATGCACAGAAGAATTACACAACCACAGAAAAAGAGTTGCTTGCAGTGGTTTATTGGTGCGCAGAAATTGTGATTACACTTTAATTATGTAAAATTCATCGCTCTTTCTTTCCCTGGTAGTGGCGCCAAAAACATGATGCCAATACCATGGTTCACAACTTCGCACAACTAACCAGCAAGTGCACTGGGTCGTCCAAGTAATACCTTACGTGAGTAAGGGTCGAATCCCACGGAGATTGTCGGTATGAAGCAAGCTATGGTCACCTTGTAAATCTCAGTCAGGCAGATATAAATTGATAATGGTGTTTTCGAATAATAATTAAATAAACATAGAATAAAGGATAGAAATACTTATGTAAATCATTGGTGAGAATTTCAGATAAGCGAATAGAGATGCTTTTGTTCCTATGAACCTCTACTTTCCTGCTATCTTCATCCAATCAGTCTTACTCCTTTCCATGGCTGGCTTTATGTGATACATCACCACTGTCAATGGCTACTTTCGGTCTTCTCTCGGGAAAATGATCCAAATGCCCTGTCACGGCATGGCTAATCGTCTGGAGGCATCACCCTTGTCAATGGTTTCATCTTATCCTCTAAGTGAAAATGGTCAACGCACCCTGTCACGGCACGGCTATTCATCTGTCGGTTCTCGATCATGCTGGAATAGGATTTACTATCCTTTTGCGTCTGTCACTACGCCCAGCAATCGCGAGTTTGGAGCTCGTCACAGTCATTCAATCATTGAATCCTACTCAGAATACCACAGACAAGGTTTAGACTTTCCGGATTCTCTTGAATGCCGCCATCATTCTAGCTTACACCACGAAGATTCCGATTAAGAGATCTAAGAGATACTCATTCAATTCTAATGTAGAACGGAAGTGGTTGTCAGGCATGCGTGATGCCAAGGCATCTTAGGCTAGTTTCACTAGCATTTTTCTATTAGTTTTAGTTGTTTTATGCATTTTCTTGAGCTTAAAGTAACCAAAAATGGTTAAATGAAGAACAAAGCAATGAACCATCCAAACAGTATGATTTTAATGCAAATTCCATGAGTTTTAGTTATATTACTTGAATGCTATGAATGGAAGATTTCTCATGAAATTTTGCAAGACTTTGATGCAATTGTTTGGATGATTTCAGGGAAGAAGAGGCTAAGCAAGGAAGCAACAAAATCAATAAAGGAAGCTTGAATATCATATGTGGAGTTTAAGCTCCAGTTTAAGCCTAAACTGGAGCTTAAACGCCAGAATCAGGAAGGCTAAGAAATGCTGGAATTGAAGTTTAACCTCCAGTTTAACCTTAAACTGGAGGTTAAACGCCAGAATGAAAGACTCACCAAAGAAGCATTTCCACGTTTAACCTCCAGTTTAACCTTAAACTGGAGGTTAAACGCCAGAATGAGAATGCCACTCAGGAAAGAGTTCCACGTTTAACCTCCAGTTTAACCTTAAACTGGAGGTTAAACGCCAGAATGGGAAAAGCACCAGGGAGCCATTTCCACGTTTAAGCTCCAGTTTGACCTCAAACTGGAGCTTAAACGTGTTCGACCAAGTTTTCTCCTCCAGGGTTGCTCTCTCCATTTCCACGTTTAAGCTCCAGTTTGACCTCAAACTGGAGCTTAAACGTGTTCGACACCTCCAGGGCTACCCTTCTAAGCTTCCACGTTTAACCTCCAGTTTAACCTTAAACTGGAGGTTAAACGTGTTCGACCTCCAGGATGCCTCCTTCCATTTCCACGTTTAACCTCCAGTTTAACCTTAAACTGGAGGTTAAACGTGTTCGACCTCCAGGGCTGCCCTTCCTATATCCACGTTTAAGCTTCAGTTTAACCTTAAACTGAAGCTTAAACGTGTTCGACTACATGACTCTCCAGGGCTGCCTTCTTCCATTTCCACGTTTAAGCTTCAGTTTAACCTTAAACTGAAGCTTAAACGTGCTTCTACAAAAGGCCTCACTGGAAGTGTCTGGCGTTTAAGCTGCAGTTTAAAACGCCACTCTTGGAAAAGGTTTCTGGGCCAAAAATATTGCGGTTTAAGTTAGTCTGTGAGCACAAACATTAACTTAAACTTACTCTGGTATGAAACCCAATTGAATATCATGGTTTATGGGATTGGGCCTGAAGGATTGATGAGTTTGAAATTTCAATTTATTGAGTCATGTGTCATTATTTGATTATCACTAAGTTGGCTCAATGAATGTTACAGAATTTGGATCAACAGCCTCATCAAGATTATGGATCATAAACCCAAGGCAAAAGGAAAGCAGGGAGAGGCCTCAAAGCCCAAGAAACACAACAGAAGCTCAATATAGAAAGTGTATAAATAGGATAGAATTTAAGTGAAGAAGGGACTTTTTGAACTTTTACCTTTTCATTTTTAGCTAGTTTTCATATCTTTGTAGTTGAATTCAGAGCTATGACTCACTAAACCCCTTTCATTGGGTTAGGGAGCTCTATTGTAATTCAATGAATCAATAATAGTTTATCTTCTTCTTCAATCTTTTCTCTTGAATTTTGTTAGAAAGCTTCTCGTTCTAATTCCATTGGGTAGTTGTCTTGGGAAAGAAACTACCCATAATTGGAATCCTTCGGAACCTTGGGAAAGGAATGGAGGATTCATGCTAGAGAAGCTTTCTCACAGTGAATTGGATTGGGGTTTGGATGGATATTGTGACATGTAATCCTACCAAATTGTGGTTCATGAAACTGTGTGGTATAATCAGTGATCGAGCATCATCTCTTCTTATGAACATTTAAACCAAGGGATTGGGAATTTGTTTGTTTTTAGAGAGAATTGGTGAGCCAAGGGATTGGGATCCAATCATATAAGATTGCCAAGCAAAATTTAATGAACGCATTGGTTGAGGAAGAGATATACATGTTTTGATTCGGAGATCTCAATATCTCCTAACACCCAATGAATTCCCCATTTCTGATTTCCAATTTCTCTTTACATTCTGCAACTCAATTCTTGCAATCACCCCCATTCCCTTTTTAATTTCAGCAATTTACATTCTGCTCTTTAATTCATGCAATTTAAGATTCCGCCATTTCAATTTCTTGTCATTTACTTTTCCCGCCAATTTTACATTCCGCAATTCTCATCTAAATCTTGAATCCGCTCAACTAGAACACACTTCTAATCTGAATTGCTCACTCAACCAATCCTTGTGGGATTCGACCTCACTCTATTGTGAGTTTTTACTTGACGATAACCGGTGCACTTGCCGGAAGGAATTTTGCCGATCGTGCAATTTCCTAAATCGTAGCATAACAAGTTTATGCGCATCAAGTTTATGGCGCCGTTGCCGGGGATTGGTTTTCGATTGACAATTCTCCAATTGGAAGTTAACTAGATTGAGCATTTTTTTTTTGTTTTGATTAATTCAGTACAAGTTACTTGTTGAATTTTAATTTCTGCACTCTGTTACATGCTTTCTTTCTTTATGCCTTTAAATTCAAGCAACTAACTCACTTACTCACTAACTGTTTGAATTAATTCCTCAATTGCTTTAACCATACTCTTCCATTAACCAAGAGTATTTCACTTGTTGTTGCCTGTGCTGTGTTCTTGTATGACAGGTAGGAGAGGAGAGACATCAACTCCTCCATATACCGAACCAGAGAGGACCCTTCATAGACTTAGAAGGGAAGCAAGAGGGAAGAGAGTACTGGGAGAAGAAGAATCTGAAGGAGAATCTGAGGACAATTTTGAGGAAGCTCTAGATCTCAACATGGATAGAGAAGTTCACAACCATGAGAGAGCTGATGGAAACAATGCCATTCCTGAGAGGAGGGTTCTTAGTTCATACATAAACCCAACCTCTGGGAATTGTGGTAGCAGCATTCAGAAACCACCCATTCAGGCCAACAATTTTGAGCTCAAACCACAGCTAATATCACTTGTGGAGAATCATTGTTCATTTGGTGGGAGTGCTAATGAAGATCCCAACCAACATCTCACAAAATTCCTGAGAATTTGTGACACTGTAAAGTCCAATGGAGTCCAGGAAGATGCCTATAAACTGCTTTTGTTCCCATTTTCACTTAGGGACAAAGCAGCTAAGTGGCTGGAATCATTTCCAAGGGGGAGTCTAACAACATGGGATGAGGTGGAAAGCAAGTTTCTGGCACGTTTCTACCCCCACAAAAGGTCAATAGGCTTCGATCTGAGGTTCAGACTTTTAGACAACAAGATGGTGAAACTCTCTACGAGGCATGGGAGAGATTCAAGGATTTGACAAGGAAATGCCCACCGGACATGTTCCATGACTGGGTGCAATTGCATATTTTCTATGATGGACTCTCTTATGAATCAAGGAAGGCTGTAGACCATTCATCAGGAGGTTCATTGAACAGGAAAAAGACTGTGGAGGAAGCCATTGAAGTGATTGAAACAGTGGCTGAGAATGAGTACTACTATGCATCAGAAAGGCACAACACTAAGGGAGTCATGGAGCTAAATCATGTTGATACAATTCTAGCCCAAAACAAAGTGTTTGCCAAGCAACTAGCAGAGCTTACCAGGCAATTAGAAACAAAGCAAGTGGCTGCAATACACACACAAGATCAAGAGGAAGTAAGCATTGAAGGAGGTGATTGGGAAGAGGCCAACTATGTGGGAAACCAACAAAGGCAATCATATGATCCACATTCCAACACTTACAACCCAGGATGGAAAAATCACCCAAACTTTGGGTGGGGGAACCAACAAACCCAACCACAAAACCACAAACCTTACAACCACAACCAACATAACAATTCCACATACCAAAATTCCAACCAAAGATCATACCAAGCCACACAAAACACTTACTCCCAACCACCATATCATGGCCAAAATAATCAACCTACCCAACCTAATCCGAACCAACAATTTCAAGATCAATTAAACCGGATAGAAGGAATGATGGCAACCATGAGTCAAGACATAACCGAATTGAAAAGCTTCAGGGATGATGTGAGAGCTACCTTAAGGAACCATGGTGAAAAACTCAAGAGGATGGAGTCTCAAGTAGGAGAGTTATCTCAACAGGCCCCCAAATCAACTGCAGTGTTCCCTAGTGACACAGAAAAGAATCCAAAAGGGGAACAAAAGAGAGTGAGATGGGAAGAATGCAAGGCCATCACCATATTGAAGGAAGTCTCAGAAGAAGAAGGAATCAGACCCTCAAAACAGGAGCCAGAAATCTTGAAGGAAGGTATGGAGGAAGCTAAGCAGGAAAGTGAAACTGAGCAAGCCAAGGAACTGCAAAAAGGCATGCTGGAAATATACCAACCAAAAGCACCATTTCCTCAGAGGTTAGGAGGAAGTGAAAAAGGGAGAACCTATTCAAGGTTTTTAGAGACATTTAAGTCTCTCCATGTCAATATTCCCTTTCTTGAGATTCTCCATCAAATGCCTACACACATCAAGTATTTAAAGGAATTGTTGAGCAAGAAAAGAGTTTTGAAGGGAGGACAAACGGTAACAATGAACAAAGAATGCAGTGCTCTCATCAAGAAGGACACAGTCTCTAAGAAAACAGACCCAGGAAGTTTTCGTATTCCTTGCATCATAGGAGAAACAAAAATTGACAGAGGATTCTGTGATCTAGGAGCTAGCATAAATGTGATGCCTCTAACTCTTATGAAGAGGCTACAACTGAATGAGGTGAGATCCACTGATGTAATCATACAACTGGCTGACAAAACTCAGAAGCAAGCTGAAGGGGTAGTTGAGAATGTGCTGGTGAAAGTGGGAAATTATTTTTTCCCCACAGACTTTGTCATTTTGGACATGGAGGAAAGCTACCTACACCCCATCATTCTGGGGAGGCCATTTCTAGCCACTGCTAGAGCACTCATAGATGTAGAACAAGGAGAGCTAATTTTGAGAATACATGATGAACAGCTCATTTTCAATGTTTTCAAACCTGCATCTGAGCCTGAACCAGAACATGAAAAACCTAAGGATGAGAGTAGCCATCTGTGCTTGGAGGAAAGCAATCCGGCAGCTGAAACTCTGAAACAGCCCTTGGAAAGCAAACAAGAATTGCAAGAGTTAAAGCCACAAGAATCAATAGAAACAGACCAGAAGGATCCTCCCAGCATAAGGGTCAATGAAGAAAGCTTCAAGAGAAAGGGAAAAATTGTAAAGAAATTGCCAAGAGGGTGGAGAAACAAGAAAATTCCCACTGAAGGTTTCTCTCCGGGAGATAAAGTGATATCAAGTCATTATCTGCCAATCCCACCTGGCCTCAAAACAATTCATTCCCAGCGCCCTCAAATGTTCACAATCAGGAAAGTTCTTTCTATGGAACATTTAGAGGTCATGAAGGAATCAAGTGGGGACGTTTGCATAGTGAGAGGAGAAGACGTCAAGCACTACAATCCACCCTAACAAGGGACAACCGTCAAGCTAGTGACGTTAAAAAAGCGCTTCATGGGAGGCAACCCATGTTTTTAGTATCCTTAATCTTTAGTGCTTTGCTTTACATCTAATAAAGCATGGTTTCTTATGCATGAACTTGAATCCTCAGGACAACTATTGATAAAGTGCACTAAACTTTGCATGTAAATTACAATTGGTATCTAAGTTTGGTGTGCCTGAAGGCACTCCCAAATCTTACTCAAATTGGATTCCATCTTTCATTCAAGGTGCACGACCAAACATTAAGTTTGGTGTTCCTTTTGAACACAGTTTATGAAAAGCAAGAAGTTCCTCTGGATTTCAAATTTCATGACAAGTATACCATTCGCATGTTTTAATACTTTGGTTTCAATTACTTAGGGTAGTAACTTTGTTTAGAATCAAAGAGCCAAAGTGACTATGATTTATTAGAATTATGCACATTCATTAAGGACAACCAATATGGATTTCATGTCATTAGGAGACTTTACCAAACACTAAGTTTGGTGTCCAATAATAAGTGTGCATATATACAAAAGTCTCGGCTATAAGCTCATGAAATCAATCATTGATTTACATGTGCAAGTACTATTCATCATTCACATGGACCGAAAAATGATAGCAAACTTGTTTGTTTGTTTGTGCAGGTACAAAAGAAAAGACAAAAATGGAGGAAAAAGACAAAGGGAGGTACGGTGCTTGGTCAAAAAGAAAATTCACAAGTCTTTGAAACTAACACATGGGAAAAGGAAGTTCTGCAAGAAAAGATAGCTACATGTACAACCTAATGCACCCAGAATACTTCCAAGAAAATGAAAAGCAATTCGTCCTTCTCCCTAATTCATATATTTACCATCAAGCCACCCTTCACAAATCACCCTAACCGTCCATTTTGCACTTACGGGCACTATAAAGAACCACTTGGGGAACGAGTTCAACACCACCAAATCTCCTTCATGCACATTTCCTTCATCATAGCATAAACTATCTCTTGCCGAAAACAACCTCCCCACACTTCCAACAACACTTCTTGCTTCACCTTGTCAACTTTAGCTTGTCACTTACCAAAACTAAAGAACCAATGGCAGCTTCATCTAGCCACAAAAGAAGAAAAGACAAGCAACCAATGGAGGAAAACAGGGAATTCGATGCATGGAGATACAGATCAGTTTTCCATGAGATTCAAGCCGAATGGATGAGACCTAAAACGGTACTAGCTGAGGTTCCCTTTGACCTTGAAAAGGATGAGTTCCCAGGTGTTTGGGAAAAGATCAAAAAGAGGAAGTGGGAGCTCCTGACTAAGCCAATCACTAAAATCAACATTAACCTGGTGAAAGAGTTTTATGCAAATGCAGTAAGGGAGGATCCAACCAAGAAACCCACATACAAAAGCTATGTGAGAGGGGTGGAAGTTGACTTCAGTCCCAAAGCAATCATGAAAACTCTTGGCCTGAAAAACATACATTTCAGCCAAGCAAGTTATGAAGAAAGGATGATAGGAGAACCTGACTATACAACTATTGCTGAAGACCTTTGTGCCATCAGAGCTGAATGGGTGAGAAAAACAAGAGGGGCTCCAAGAGTCTTGAGAAGGGGAGACCTAACACCTGAAGCTAAAGGGTGGTATGCAATAGTTAGGAGATCCATCCTACCCACTGCAAACTCTTCAGAAATAGTCCCTAAAAGAGCCATTTTGCTTCATTGCATTATGGTGGGAGGGGAGATCAAAGTTCATAAACTCATTGCTGAACAGATACAAGAGTTTAGTGAGAAAAGTGACCCTGAATCCTGGCTCCACTTCCCTAGCACCATCATTAGACTATGCATCGATGCCCGAGTACCACTTGAAGATGAAAGACCTAATTGGCTATATCCGGGATTGGCCATAACTGCGCACAGAATGACTCTTGGCCTAACTCCTCCAAGACATACAAAAAGAAGAAATGAAGAAGGGCAACAAGCGGAAGAAGAGCAAGAAGCTGAACAAGAAGGACAGGAAGGAGAAGATAGAGAAGAAGAACAAGAAGAACAAGAAGAGCAAGCAATTCCAGAAAGAAGACAACGAACTCCTAGAGACCCCATGGATATGAGCAGAATGCAGGAAATCATGGAAGGAATGTCTCAACAATACATGAGGTCTCAGGAGAGACAAGAGGACTTTCACCTAAAAATGATGGATATGCAAAGGAACTTTGAATCAAGATTCTTAGATCTGCAAAGGGAACAGAATTTACACTTACAGGAATCCTTCAGCCACATATGCCAACACCAAGATGCCAATGTCCTGGCAATCAAGGAAGCCACCACTTTACAGAATGCAAGATACTCAGTCCAAGCTGATTACAACATCAGTTCGCAAATCAAGCTTAACTACATAGGGGAACATCTACACAAAATGGACCCAGCATTCCCAGCTTTTGATGAGTATTTCAAAGGAAGGAAAGAAGGAGAAATAAACAAGGCAATGATCCTTGAAAAAGGAGTGGAAGAAACAATGAAAAAAGCTGGATTCTGGAAAAAGCTCATGAGAAAAGACAAAGGAAGCACAAGTGGTCAAAAAGAGGCAGGAAGCAAGAAGAAGCAGGATCCTAAGAATTAAGAAGAACCAAGCAATAAATAAGAGGTGGTCTCGTTCCTTAATAATCAAATGATAATTGGTGAATTGTCTTTATGAGCTTTCTTTCATTATGAGTCATTTAAGTTTTAATGTGAAGTCTCTAGTATGTGTGTATGTTATTTGCTTTGAATAAAGTGAATGCCTAGATGTTTGGATATAACTTCACCTTCTTAAACAAATGCTTGCCATGCTTGTTCTGTTTCCAAAAATAAAAGAAAAGTTTGAACAAAAGTGACTTGGCTCAATTAGTGACAAATCAAGTAGAATTAAGTGGTGGTATGCATGCTTGATTGTTTAAGTCAGATCACTGGAAATAGAGTGTAGAATTACCATTTTTTATGTAGAAATTGAAAACTGTCTATGGATCTTGATGAATAAATGTCTTTGGCCATGAAAAAGAAAGAAAAAGAAGAAGAAAAAGCCACTGAAAAAGGCAACCAAAAAGCAGAAAAATTGAGAAAATAAGCTAGGCACCAATGGTTTGAACTTCTGAGACAAATGCCTGTGGTGTTTATGTATTAAGGATATGCTTGGATGAATAGGTTCTGAGGAGTGTTTCAACACTCGGTAACTTGGGTTAACTAACCCGGGATTATCAACCAAAAGTCCATTATCAAGAGCAACCTAAATACAAAACATTTAGTCACACAAAGAGGTGCTGGGCACCAATGTCTCAAGAAGAAATGTGAACTAAAATGCCTAAAGTGGATATGTGTAGTGCACTGATAAGAAAAAGAAAATGCCAAAGGCTTGTGCAACACATGACACTAAGCAAACAAGGAGCAAAGTAGCTCTAAGAAAAAGAAAAGAAAAACAAAGAAGAGAAAAGTGCCAAAGACATAAGAATAACAAGAGGCCATAGCAGTGTTTGATGGATGCAATGAAAAAGTGATAATCTTACCTGATAAGTATGAAAAAGTGATGCTGCAACTTTCTGCATAAAACCCTTCTGATGAACTTCAAATGCTTGCTAATATAGCCAATGTAATTGCTTTCTGTTTCATACTTTCTTCTCAAATAACTCAGGACTTGCTTAGGGACAAGCAAGTATTAAGTTTGGTGTTGTGATGCCAAGGCATCTTAGGCTAGTTTCACTAGCATTTTTCTGTTAGTTTTAGTTGTTTTATGCATTTTCTTGAGCTTAAAGTAACCAAAAATGGTTAAATGAAGAACAAAGCAATGAACCATCCAAACAGTATGATTTTAATGCAAATTCCATGAGTTTTAGTTATATTACTTGAATGCTATGAATGGAAGATTTCTCATGAAATTTTGCAAGACTTTGATGCAATTGTTTGGATGATTTCAGGGAAGAAGAGGCTAAGCAAAGAAGCAACAAAATCAATAAAGGAAGCTTGAATATCATATGTGGAGTTTAAGTTCCAGTTTAAGCCTAAACTGGAGCTTAAACGCCAGAATCAGGAAGGCTAAGAAATGCTGGAATTGAAGTTTAACCTCCAGTTTAACCTTAAACTGGAGGTTAAACGCCAGAATGAAAGACTCACCAAAGAAGCATTTCCACGTTTAACCTCCAGTTTAACCTTAAACTGGAGGTTAAACGCCAGAATGAGAATGCCACTCAGGAAAGAGTTCCACGTTTAACCTCCAGTTTAACCTTAAACTGGAGGTTAAACGCCAGAATGGGAAAAGCACCAGGGAGCCATTTCCACGTTTAAGCTCCAGTTTGACCTCAAACTGGAGCTTAAACGTGTTCGACCAAGTTTTCTCCTCCAGGGTTGCTCTCTCCATTTCCACGTTTAAGCTCCAGTTTGACCTCAAACTGGAGCTTAAACGTGTTCGACACCTCCAGGGCTACCCTTCTAAGCTTCCACGTTTAACCTCCAGTTTAACCTTAAACTGGAGGTTAAACGTGTTCGACCTCCAGGATGCCTCCTTCCATTTCCACGTTTAACCTCCAGTTTAACCTTAAACTGGAGGTTAAACGTGTTCGACCTCCAGGGCTGCCCTTCCTATATCCACGTTTAAGCTTCAGTTTAACCTTAAACTGAAGCTTAAACGTGTTCGACTACATGACTCTCCAGGGCTGCCTTCTTCCATTTCCACGTTTAAGCTTCAGTTTAACCTTAAACTGAAGCTTAAACGTGCTTCTACAAAAGGCCTCACTGGAAGTGTCTGGCGTTTAAGCTGCAGTTTAAAACGCCACTCTTGGAAAAGGTTTCTGGGCCAAAAATATTGCGGTTTAAGTTAGTCTGTGAGCACAAACATTAACTTAAACTTACTCTGGTATGAAACCCAATTGAATATCATGGTTTATGGGATTGGGCCTGAAGGATTGATGAGTTTGAAATTTCAATTTATTGAGTCATGTGTCATTATTTGATTATCACTAAGTTGGCTCAATGAATGTTACAGAATTTGGATCAACAGCCTCATCAAGATTATGGATCATAAACCCAAGGCAAAAGGAAAGCAGGGAGAGGCCTCAAAGCCCAAGAAACACAACAGAAGCTCAATATAGAAAGTGTATAAATAGGATAGAATTTAAGTGAAGAAGGGACTTTTTGAACTTTTACCTTTTCATTTTTAGCTAGTTTTCATATCTTTGTAGTTGAATTCAGAGCTATGACTCACTAAACCCCTTTCATTGGGTTAGGGAGCTCTATTGTAATTCAATGAATCAATAATAGTTTATCTTCTTCTTCAATCTTTTCTCTTGAATTTTGTTAGAAAGCTTCTCGTTCTAATTCCATTGGGTAGTTGTCTTGGGAAAGAAACTACCCATAATTGGAATCCTTCGGAACCTTGGGAAAGGAATGGAGGATTCATGCTAGAGAAGCTTTCTCACAGTGAATTGGATTGGGGTTTGGATGGATATTGTGACATGTAATCCTACCAAATTGTGGTTCATGAAACTGTGTGGTATAATCAGTGATCGAGCATCATCTCTTCTTATGAACATTTAAACCAAGGGATTGGGAATTTGTTTGTTTTTAGAGAGAATTGGTGAGCCAAGGGATTGGGATCCAATCATATAAGATTGCCAAGCAAAATTTAATGAACGCATTGGTTGAGGAAGAGATATACATGTTTTGATTCGGAGATCTCAATATCTCCTAACACCCAATGAATTCCCCATTTCTGATTTCCAATTTCTCTTTACATTCTGCAACTCAATTCTTGCAATCACCCTCATTCCCTTTTTAATTTCAGCAATTTACATTCTGCTCTTTAATTCATGCAATTTAAGATTTCGCCATTTCAATTTCTTGTCATTTACTTTTCCCGCCAATTTTACATTCCGCAATTCTCATCTAAATCTTGAATCCGCTCAACTAGAACACACTTCTAATCTGAATTGCTCACTCAACCAATCCTTGTGGGATTCGACCTCACTCTATTGTGAGTTTTTACTTGACGATAACCGGTGCACTTGCCGGAAGGAATTTTGCCGATCGTGCAATTTCCTAAATCGTAGCATAACAAGTTTATGCGCATCAACGCGTTCATAGGGAATGATGATGATTGTCACGTTCATCACATTCAGGTTGAAGTGCGAATGAATATCTTAGAAGCGAAATAAGATGAATTGAATAGAAAATAGTAGTACTTTGCATTAATCTTTGAGGAACAGCAGAGCTCCACACCTTAATCCATGGAGTGTAGAAACTCTACCGTTGAAAATACATAAGTGAAAGGTCCAGGCATGGCCGAGATGGCCAGCCCCTAAAACGAGATCACAGGATCAAAATACAATCCAGGATGTCAAATACAATAGTGAAATGTCCTATTTATAATAAACTAGCTACTAGGGTTTACAGAAGTAAGTAATTGATGCATAAATCCACTTCCGGGGCCCACTTGGTGTGTGCTTAGGCTGAGCTTGAGTGTTGCACGTGTAGAGGTCCTTCTTGGAGTTGAACGCCAGTTTTTGTGCCAGTTTGGGCGTTCAACTCTGGTTTTGGATCCTTTTCTGGCGCTGGACGCCAGATTTGGGCAGAGAGCTGGCGTTGAACGCCAGTTTGCGTCATCTAAATTTGGTCAAAGTATGAACTATTATACATTTCTGGAAAGCCCTGGATGTCTACTTTCCAACGCAACTAGAAGCGCGCCATTTCGAGTTCTCTAGATCCAGAAAATCCACTTTGAGTGCAGGGAGGTTAGAATCCAACAGCATCAGCAGTCCTTCTTTAACCTCTGAATCTGATTTTTGCTCAAGTCCCTCAATTTCAGTCAGAAAATACTTGAAATCACAGAAAAACACACAAACTCATAGTAAAGTCCAGAAATGTGAATTTAACATAAAAACTAGTGAAAACATCCCTAAAAGTAACTAGATCCTACTAAAAACAGACTAAAAATAATATCAAAAAGCGTATAAATTATCCGCTCATCACAACACCAAACTTAAATTGTTGCTTGTCCCCAAGCAACTGAAAATCAAATAGGATAAAAAGAAGAGAATATACTATAAATTCCAAACTATCAATGAAACATAGCTTTAATCAAATGAGCGGGACTTATAGCTTTTTGCCTCTTGAATAGTTTTGGCATCTCACTTTATCCATTGAGGTTCAGAATGATTAGCATCTATAGGAACTCAGAGTTCAGATAGTGTTATTGATTCTCCTAGTTCAGTATGATGATTCTTGAACACAGCTATTTTATGAGTCTTGGCCGTGGCCCTAAGCACTTTGTTTTCCCGTATTACCACCGGATACATAAATGCCACAGACACATAATTGGGTGAACCTTTTCAGATTGTGACTCAGCTTTGCTAAAGTCCCCAATTAGAGGTGTCCAGGGTTCTTAAGCACACTCTTCTTTTGCTTTGGACCTTGACTTTAACCGCTCAGTCTCAAGTTTTCACTTGACACCTACACGCCACAAGCACATGGTTAGGGACAGCTTGGTTTAGCCGCTTAGGCCAGGATTTTATTCCTGTCGGCCCTCCTATCCACTGATGCTCAAAGCCTTGGGATCCTTTTTATTTCCCTTGCCTTTTGGTTTTAAGGGTTATTGGCTTTTTGCTCTTGCCTCTTGGTTTTAAGAGCTTTGGCTTTTTCTGCTTGCTTTTTCTTTTTCTTTCTATTCTTTTTTCGCCTATTTTTTTTTCTGCAAGCTTTGTTCTTTGCTGCTTTTTCTTGTTTCAAGAATCATTTTTATGATTTTTCAAATTATCAAATAACATGTCTCCTAGTCATCATTCTTTCAAGAGACAACATATTTAACATTCTTTAAACAACAACTTCAAAAGACATATGTACTGTTCAAGCATTCATTAAGAAAACAAGAATCATTGTCACCACATCAATATAATTAAGCTAAGTTCAAGGATAAATTTAAAACTCATGTACTTCTTGTTCTTTTGAATTAAAATATTTTTTTCATTTAAGAGAGGTGATGGATTCATAGGACATTCATAACTTTAAGACATAGTTACTAACTACTAATGATCATGTAATGAAGACACAAACATAGATAAGCACATAACATAGAAAACGAAAAACAGAAGAAATAAGAACAAGGAATGAATCCACCTTAGTGATGGGTGCGTTTCCTTCTTGAGGAACCAATGACGTCCTTGAGCTCTTCTATGTCTCTTCCTTGTCTTTGTTGCTCCTCCCTCATTGCTTTTTGATCTTCTCTTATTTCATGAAGGATGATGGAGTGCTCTTGATGTTCCACCCTTAGTTGCTTCCAATAATTGTGTGGAAGAAAATGTATCCCCTGAGGTATCTCAGGGATCTCTTGATTTGCAGTCAAATGTTCTACCACTGAGCTATAGACCCTTGATGGAAGCTTTTGTCTTCCCTTTCCTCTTTCTAGAGGTTTCTCTGGCCTTAGGTGCCATCAATGGTTATGGAAAAAACAAAAAAGCTATGCTTTTACCACACCAAACTTAGAATGTTGCTCACCCTCGAGCAAAAGAAGAAAGAATAGAAGAAGAAAAAGAAGATATTGAGGAGATGGATGGATGTGTGTATTCAGCCATATGGGTGGGATTGGGTGGGAGAGAGAGATGTTGAATTTTGAAGGTAGTGGGTGTATGGATGTGAGTGGTAAATGGAAAACAGAAGGGATGATCATGAATGGAAAGAGAGATGATGAGGTAGGTGGGGATCCTGTGGGGTCCACATATCCTGAGATGATCCTGTGGGGTCCACAAATCCTGAGGTGTCAAGACATTTACATCCCTGCACCAATTTAGGCATGTAAAATGCCCTTGCACACAACTCTGGGCGTTCAACGCCCATTTGTTGCCATTTCTGGCGTTGAACGCCAGAACCATGCTTGTTCTGGGCGTTCAGCGCCAGGATGCTGCCCATTTTGGGCGTTCAGCGCCAAAACCATGCTCTGTTCTGGCGTTGAACGCCAGGCAGATGCTTCCTCCAGGGTGTGATTTTTCTTCTGCTATTTTTGATTCCGTTTTCAATTTTTATATTTATTTTGTGACTCCACATGATCATGAACCTATAAAGACATATAACTAAGAAAAATATAGTTAGATAAAAATTGGGTTGCCTCCCAACAAGTGCTTCTTTAATGTCAGTAGCTTGACAGTGGGCTCTCATGGAGCCTCACAGATGTACAGAGCTTTGTTGAGACTCTCCAACACCAAACTTAGAGTTTGGATATGGGAGTTCAACACCAAACTTAGAGTTTGGTTGTGGCCTCCCAACACCAAACTTAGAGTTTGGTTGTGGCTTCCCAACACCAAACTTAGAGTTTGACTGTGGGGTCTTTGTTTGACTCTACTTTGAGAGAAGCTTTTTCTGCTTCCTCTCCATGGATGCAGAGAGAGATCCTTGAGTTGTAAACACAAGCTTGTCCTTATTTAATTGAAGGATCAATTCTCCTCTGTTCACATCAATCACAGCTCTTGTTGTGGCTAGGAAAGGTCTTCCTAGGATGATGGATTCATCCTCTTCCTTTCCAGTATCCAGGACTATGAAATCAGCAGGGATGTAAAGGCCATCAACCTTTACTAACACGTCCTCTACTTGTCCATAAGCCTGTTTTCTTGAATTATCTGCCATCTCTAATGAGATTCTAGCAGCTTGCACCCCATAGATTTCCAGTTTCTCTATTACAGAGAGGGGCATGAGGTTTATCCCTGAACCAAGGTCACACAGAGCTTTAAAGATCATGGTGCCTATGGTACAAGGTATTATGAACTTTCCAGGATCCTGTCTCTTCTGAGGCAATGTCAGTTGATCCAGATCACTTAGTTCATTGATGAACAACGGAGGTTCAACTTCCCAAGTATCAATGCCAAATAATTTGGCATTTAGCTTCATGATTGCACCAAGAAACTTGGTAGTTTGCTCTTCAGTAACATCCTCATTCTCTTCAGAAGAGGAATACTCATCAGAGCTCATGAATGGCATAAGGAGGATTAATGGGATCTCTATGGTCTCTAGATGAGCCTCAGAGTCCTTTGGTTCCTCAGAGGGAAGCTCCTTATTGATCACTGGACGTCCCAGGAGGTCTTCCTCCTTGGGATTCACGTCCTCCTCTCCCTCATTGGGTTCGGCCATTTTGGTTATGTCAATGGCCTTGCACTCTCCTTTTGGATTTTCTTCTGTATTGCTTGGGAGAGTGCTAGGAGGGATTTCAGTGATCCTTTTACTCAGCTGGCCCACTTGTGCTTCCAAATTTCTAATGGAAGACCTTGTTTCATTCATGAAACTCACAATGGCCTTAGATAGATCAGAGACTAAGTTTGCTAAGCTAGATGAATTCTGCTCAGAATTCTCTGTCTGTTGCTGAGTGGATGATGGAAAAGGCTTGCCATTGCTAAACCTGTTTCTTCCACCATTATTAAAGCCTTGTTGAGGCTTTTGATCCTTCCATGAGAAACTTGGATGATTTCTCCATGATGGATTATAGGTGTTTCCATAAGGTTCACCCATGTAATTTACCTCTGCTATTGCAGGGTTCTCAAGATCATAAGCTTCTTCTTCAGAAGATGCCTCTTGAGTACTGTTGGATGCAGCTTGCATTCCATTCAGACTCTGAGAAATCATATTGACTTGCTGAGTTAATATTTTGTTCTGAGCCAATATGGCATTCAGAGTATCAATTTCAAGAACTCCCTTCTTCATAAGCGTCCCATTATTCACATGATTCCTTTCAGAATTGTACATGAACTGGTTATTTGCAACCATGTCAATGAGTTCTTGAGCTTCTGCAGGCGTTTTCTTTAGGTGAATGGATCCACCTGCAGAAGTATCCAATGACATCTTAGATAACTCAGACAGACCATCATAGAATATATCCAGGATGGTCCATTCTGAAAGCATGTCAGAAGGACACTTTTTGGTCAGTCCTTTGTATCTCTCCCAGGCTTCATAGAGGGATTCACCATCTTTTTGTTTGAAGGTTTGAACATCCACTCTAAGCTTGCTCAGCTTTTGAGGAGGAAAGAACTTGGCTAAGAAAGCCGTGACCAGCTTATCCCAAGAGTTCAGGCTGTCTTTGGGTTGAGAGTCCAACCACACTCTAGCTCTGTCTCTTACAGCAAAAGGGAAAAGCATGAGCCTGTAGACTTCAGGATCTACTCCATTAGTCTTAACAGTATCACATATCTGCAAGAATTCAGTTAAGAACTGAAAAGGATCTTCAGATGGAAGTCCATGAAACTTGCAGTTCTGCTGCATCAGAGAAACTAATTGAGGTTTTAGCTCAAAGTTGTTTGCTCCAATGGCAGGAATGGAGATGCTTCTTCCATGTAAATTGGAATTTGGTGCAGTAAAGTCACCAAGCATTCTCCTTGCATTGTTGTTGGGTTCGGCTGCCATCTCCTTTACTTGTTCGAAATTTTCAATCAAGTTGTCTCTGGATTGTTGTAATTTAGCTTCTCTTAATTTCCTCTTCAGAGTCCTTTCAGGTTCTGGATCTGCTTCAACAAGAATGTTCTTGTCCTTGCTCCTGCTCATATGACAAAGAAGAGGGCACAGAAAAATAATAATAATAGAGATCCTTTATACCACAGTATAGGGATCCCTTTGTGAGTGGAAGAAAAGAGGGAGACAAAGAATGTGATGTAAAGAAAGAAACACAACTGTGAGGAGGGCAGAGATGTGAGATGAGATGTTAGTAAATGAATAAATAAATAGAATAAGATGGGAGAGGGAGAATTTTTGAAAATAATTTTTGAAAAAGAGTTAGTGATTTTCGAAAATAGTTTTTGAAAAAGGTTAGTATTTTTTTTTTCGAAAAATTTTAAAATCAAAAATAAAAATAGTTAGTTAATAAAAAAGAAATTTTTGAAAAAGAGGGAAGATATTTTCGAAAATTAGAGAGAGAGAGTTAGTTAGGTAGTTTTGAAAAAGTTAAGGAACAAACAAAAAGTTAGTTAGTTAGTTGAAACAAATTTTGAAAAGATAAGAAGTTAGGAAGTTAGAAAAGATATTTTGAAATCAAATTTTTGAAAAAGAAGATATTTTGAAAAGATATGATTGAAATTAGTTTTGAAAAAGATTTGATTTTTTTAAAATCACAATTAATGACTTGATTCATAAGAAATCACAAGATATGATTCTAGAACTTAAAGTTTGAATCTTTCTTAACAAGCAAGTAACAAACTTGAAATTTTTGAATCAAAACATTAATTGTTATTGTTATTTTCGAAAATTTGGTACAAAAATAAGAAAAAGATTTTTGAAAAATATTTTTGGAATTTTCGAAAATAACTAAGAAATTTGAAAAAGATTTGATTTTTTTTTTTTTGAAAAATATTTTGAAAAAGATAAGATTTTTAAATTGAAAATTTGATTTGACTCATAAGAAACAACTTGATTTTAAAAATTTTTGAAAAAGTCAACTCAAATTTTCGAATTTGATGAGAGAAAAAGGGAAAGATATTTTTTTTTATTTTTGAATTTTTATGATGCAAGAGAAAAACAAGAAAAATGATGCAATGCATGAGAATTTTAGATCAAAACATGTGATGCATGCAAGAATGCTATGAATGTCAAGATGAACACCAAGAACACTATGAATGTTAAGATGAACACCAAGAACATATTTTTGAAAAGTTTTTAATGCAAGGAAAACATGCAAGACACCAAACTTAGAATTCTTTAATGCTTAGACACTAAGAATTCAAGAATGCATATGAAAAACAAGAAAAGACACAAAACATGCAAGTGCAAAGATCAAACAAGAAGACTTACCAAGAACAACTTGAAGATTATGAAGAACACTATGAATGCACGATAATTTTCGAAAAAATGCAAGATGCATATGCTAGTGACACCAAACTTATGATATGACTCAAGACTCAAACAAGAAACACAAAAATATTTTTGATTTTTATGATTTTCTAATTTTTTTTGTATATTTTTTTTTTCGAAAATTATTATGAAAAAGAAAAATAAGGATTCCAAAATTTTTAATATGAATTCCAGGAATCTTGCATTCTTAGTCTAAAGCTTCAGTCCAGGAATTAGACATGGCTCACTAGCCAGCCAAGCTTTCAATGAAAGCTCCGGTCCAAAACACTAGACATGGCCAATGGCCAGCCAAGCTTCAGTATGTAAATCAGGAACAGCAGCAGGTGGATTAACAACTAGCTTGCTCTTGATAACAAATTGCAAGCCTCAGTCCAAATGAATTTAGACATGGCTTTACAGCCAGCCAGGCTTCACATGCTTCGTGAAACACTAGAATTCATTCTTAAAAATTTTGAATAAAATTATAAAATTTTTGAAAACATTTTTTTCGAAAACAAAAGAAGAATTTTTTGAAAGATTTTTGAAAAATTTTGAAAACTTTTTTGAAAAGAAAACGAAAAGAAAGTTACCCAATCTGAGCAACAAGATGAACCGTCAGTTGTCCAAACTCGAACAATCCCCGGCAACGGCACAAAAAACTTGGTGCTTTTTCCGGATCCAAACTTGGCACTGATGTTACCGGACCAAAAGCTTGCCGAAAACTCAAACAATCCCCGGCAACGGCGCCAAAAACTTGGTGCGCATAAATTGTGATTACACTTTAATTATGTAAAATTCATCGCTCTTTCTTTCCCTGGTAGTGGCGCCAAAAACATGATGCCAATACCAGGGTTCACAACTTCGCACAACTAACCAGCAAGTGCACTGGGTCGTCCAAGTAATACCTTACGTGAGTAAGGGTCGAATCCCACGGAGATTGTTGGTATGAAGCAAGCTATGGTCACCTTATAAATCTCAGTCAGGCAGATATAAATTGATAATGGTGTTTTCGAATAATAATTAAATAAACATAGAAAAAAGGATAGAAATACTTATGTAAATCATTGGTGAGAATTTCAGATAAGCGAATAGAGATGCTTTCGTTCCTATGAACCTCTGCTTTCCTGCTATCTTCATCCAATCAGTCTTACTCCTTTCCATGGCTGGCTTTATGTGATACATCACCACTGTCAATGGCTACTTTCGGTCATCTCTCGGGAAAATGATCCAAATGCCCTGTCACGGCACGGCTAATCGTCTGGAGGCATCACCCTTGTCAATGGTTTCATCTTATTCTCTCAGTGAAAATGGTCAACGCACCCTGTCACGGCACGGCTATTCATCTGTCGGTTCTCGATCATGCTGGAATAGGATTTACTATCCTTTTGCGTCTGTCACTACGCCCAGCAATCACGAGTTTGGAGCTCGTCACAGTCATTCAATCATTGAATCCTACTCGGAATACCACAGACAAGGTTTAGACTTTTCGGATTCTCTTGAATGCCGCCATCATTCTAGCTTACACCACGAAGATTCCGATTAAGAGATCTAAGAGATACTCATTCAATTCTAATGTAGAACGGAAGTGGTTGTCAGGCACGCGTTCATAGGGAATGATGATGATTGTCACATTCATCACATTCAGGTTGAAGTGTGAATGAATATCTTAGAAGCGAAATAAGATGAATTGAATAGAAAATAGTAGTACTTTGCATTAATCTTTGAGGAACAGCAGAGCTCCACACCTTAATCCATGGAGTGTAGAAACTCTACCGTTGAAAATACATAAGTGAAAGGTCCAGGCATGGCCGAGATGGCCAGCCCCTAAAACGAGATCACAGGATCAAAATACAATCCAGGATGTCAAATACAATAGTGAAATGTCCTATTTATAATAAACTAGCTACTAGGGTTTACAGAAGTAAGTAATTGATGCATAAATCCACTTCTGGGGCCCACTTGGTGTGTGCTTGGGCTGAGCTTGAGTGTTGCACGTGTAGAGGTCCTTCTTGGAGTTGAACGCCAGTTTTTGTGCCAGTTTGGGCGTTCAACTCTGGTTTTGGATCCTTTTCTGGCGCTGGATGCCAGATTTGGGCAGAGAGCTGGCGTTGAACGCCAGTTTGCGTCATCTAAACTTGGCCAAAGTATAGACTATTATACATTTCTGGAAAGCCCTGGATGTCTACTTTCCAATGCAATTGAAAGCGCGCCATTTCGAGTTCCGTAGCTCCAGAAAATCCACTTTGAGTGCAGGAAGGTCAGAATCCAACAGCATCAGCAGTCCTTCTTCAACCTCTGAATCTGATTTTTGCTCAAGTCCCTCAATTTCAGTCAGAAAATACCTGAAATCACAGAAAAACACACAAACTTATAGTAAAGTCCAGAAATGTGAATTTAACATAAAAACTAGTGAAAACATCCCTAAAAGTAACTAGATCCTACTAAAAACATACTAAAAACAATGTCAAAAAGCGTATAAATTATCTGCTCATCATTTATGCCATTGACAAGTTTAGATCCTATTTAGTAGGTTCAAAGGTGATTGTGTATACTGACCATGCTGCTCTTAAATACCTACTCACAAAGCAAGATTCAAAACCCAGGCTCATAAGATGGGTGTTACTTCTGCAAGAGTTTGATATAGAAATAAGAGACAGAAAAGGGACAGAGAACCAGGTAGCTGATCACCTGTCCCGAATAGAACCAGTAGCAGGGGCGTCCCTCCCTCCTACTGAGATCTCTGAGACCTTTCCGGATGAGCAATTCTTCGCCATTCAGGAAGCATCTTGGTTTGCAGACATTGCAAACTTTAAAGCTGTGAGGTTCATACCCAAAGAGTACAGCAGGATGCAAATGAAAAAACTAATTTCTGATGCAAAGTACTACTTATGGGATGAACCATATCTCTTTAAGAGATGTGCAGACGGAATGATCCACAGATGCGTGCCCAGAGAAGAGGCACAGAAGATCCTATGGCATTACCATAGATCACAGTATGAAGGACATTTCAGAGGTGAGCGAACAGCCACTAAGGTCCTCCAATGTAGGTTCTACTGGCCTACGCTCCACAGAAATACCCGAGAGTTTGTGCGTAACTGTGACAGTTGCCAAAGAGCTGGCAACTTGCCTCATGGTTATGCCATGCCTCAACAAGGGATCTTAGAGATTAAGTTGTTTGATGTATGGGGTATTGACTTCATGGGTCCTTTCCCACCATCATACTCAAACACTTACATTCTGGTGGCAGTAGACTACGTATCTAAGTGGGTAGCAGCAATTGCCACACCCACTAATGATACTAAGACCGTGCTGAAGTTCCTCCAGAAATATATCTTCAGCAGATTTGGCATCCCCAGAGTACAAATCAGTGATGGAGGCACTCATTTCTGCAATAAACAGCTATACTCTGCTATGGTCCGATATGGAATTAGCCACAAAGTAGCAACTCCATATCACCCACAGACAAATGAACAGGCTAAAATCTCTAATATAGAACTAAAAAGAATTCTGGAACGGATTGTAATTGCCCGTAGAAAGGATTGGGCAAAAAGCTTGGATGATGTTCTGTGGGCATACAGAACAGCATTCAAGACTCCTATAGGAACCTCTCTATACCAGCTTGTGTATGGCAAGGCCTGTCATCTGCCTGTGAAACTGGAACATAAGGCCTACTGGGCAACCAGATTCCTAAACCTGGATGCTAAGTTAGCTGGAGAGAAAAGATTGCTCCAGCTGAATGAGCTAGAGGAATTCAGACTCCATGCTTTTGAAAATGCAAACATTTATAAGGAAAAAGCAAAAAGGTGGCATGACAAGAAGCTGTCATCTAGAGTCTTTGAAACAGGACAGAAGGTTCTGCCCTTTAACTCTAGGCTTAGACTATTCCCCGGGAAATTGAAATCCCAGTGGAGGGGACCATATGTGATTACAAGTATGTCACCATATGGATATATTGAGCTTCAGGATATTGACTCTGACAAAAAGTTTATTGTTAATGGACAGAGAATCAAACACTATGTTGAAAGCATGATAAACCACTATTTTATAGTTTATATTGTGTTTAATTGTGTGGTTTTGTCATGATCCTTACCCACTTATTCATCAATTTAGTATGCATTTAGATTTCCTTCCTAAATTCAGTACATGTTTGAAAATTGCTTCTTAGAGACTTTAATTATTTAATTTTAATTCTCCTCTATTCCATTCGATGCTGTGATCTGTGTGTCAAGTGTTTCAGGCTTTATAGGGCATGAATGAGATGGAGATTGGAGAGGAAGCTAGCAAAAATGGAAGGAACACAAGAATTTGAGAAGATAACCAGCGAGAAGTGACGCGGTCGCATGGCTCACGCGACCGCGCGAAGGAGCGCAAATCGCAGTGACGCGGCCGCATGGCTTGCGCGACCGCGCGGATTGGAAAGCGCAAGCGACGCGGTAGCGTGGACGACGCGAACGCGTGGAGAGGAAAAAGCGCAAGCGACGCGTCCGCATGGATGACGCGATCGCGTGACATGCGCGATCTGCATAATCTGCAGAATTCGATGGGGGGCGATTTTGGACCTTATTTCGGCCCAGTTTTCGGCCCGGAACAGCAGACTAGAGTCAGAGAATATGCAAAAACAACACATACATTCATTCAGTAGTTTTAGATCTAGTTTTTCACTCTCTTAGGTTTTTTTCATTAGTTTTTAGAATTTTAATTTTCAATTGGTCTTAACATTGGAACATTGAGAAGAGTTATTTCCTCATCAAGACTTCATCATTCTAGTTTGTTCTCTTAACTTGGTTTTATTCTTCCATGTTCTTTGTTATGTTCAATTTTGTCATTCAGATACTTTTATGATTAATTGATGCAAGGATTATTTCTTTTTAATTCAATTTCAATTCCAATAATCATGTCTTCTTTTAATTCCCTTTTATGTGCCATGGATTCTTTATTTATAATGTGTGAGTAGTTTCATTACTTGATGGGGAATTGATTAAAAGGGAACCCTTGAGTTGGAAGGATTGAAGGAAAAATTTGTAGTTGGGTTAAATGTTGGATTGCTATCCTGTCACCAACGCCAATTCCTTTGAACTAAGTGGGTTGTAACTCGTGGACAGATCTGGCATTCCAACTTGTTTGACTTTCCCTTACCTAGTAAAGGATAACCAAACAGAGTAACCATTAATTATAAATCAATCCTAAAAATCACTCCATCAATGATAGAGATTCTAACTAATCAATTCTCAGTCAAGGCTTTTATTTATATTAATTAAAATTCCTTAATTTAAATTCCAATTTACTTAGCTCAACTTCTTGGAACATCTAATTAATAAAACAGCACACTTTTCTGCAACTCGTTGGGAGATGACCTGAAACTCCCAGTAATTTTAATTTAAACTCTCTGTGACATATTTCTAAATTGATAGGCAGATTTTCGGTGAGTTAAGAACTATACTTGCAACATAACCATTATAATAAATTTTTAATTCACCAGCTTCTGCTTCCCATCAATTTTTGGCGCCGTTGCCGGGGAGTTGCAATAGAGTGCTAATTTTATTAATTAGAATTTATTTATTTGCATTTTATTTAATTTTGCTACTATGCGCTACCTGTTTCTTCCGTCAAATGACACGTTCACTTCCTAATCCGCGCTTGCTGATATTCGATCCTGAAATTGAAAGAACAATTTCACAAATAAGGCGAGAACAGTGTAGGTTAGCCCGCTCTGAGGGCGGATCTGAAAGTGAATTTGAGGAAGAAACCAGCCCCCGTTCTACTGATTCGGTTGTTTTACATGCAGAAAACATGGCAGCTAGAAGAGTTACCATTAAGGAGGAAGGAGCTCCTGATTTTACAATGCAACCGTTTCAAGCGCATCATCCAGCGGTAGCTACAGATTTTGAAATAAAGACCGCACTGCTAAATTTGATGTCCAAGTTTCATGGCCTACCTGCTCAAGAGCCTATCAAGCACTTGAGAGATTTCCAGGCAGCCTGTTCTACTGTCAGGCGTGATGGCACTGATGAAACTTCAATTCTGCTGAAAGCTTTTCCGTTCTCTCTTGAGGGAAAAGCAAGAGAGTGGTACTACACTCAACCTATAGCAAATGTATCCAACTGGGATACACTCATAAAGGAGTTTCTGGAAAAAAATTTTCCATCTGAAGTTACTGATAAACTGAGGAAGGATATCTCTACAATTGTTCAGGATGACAATGAGACTCTCTTCGAATACTGGGAGTGCTTCAATAATCTTCTGGAAGCATGCCCCCACCACATGATTGACAAGATCGTGCTACTCAGCTATATCACACAAGGTATGAGGCCCCAAGATAAGACCACATTGGAAAGTGCCAGCAATGGGTCTATGAAGAAGTACAAGACCACTGATGAAGCTTGGCAATTGATCAGTGATTTAGCTGAATCTACTCGGAACCACAGACAGAAGCAAGGCCGTTCAAAATTCGTTGCAGAAGTATCTTCTGGCATAGAGACTGCTGCTCTAAATCAAAGCATCTGCGATATGACCAACCTGCTGAGGCAAATGCAGTTGAATCAACAAGCTCAGCAAACTCAACCGCAGCAAAACCAACAACTAGTTCCACAAAGAATTTGCGGAATTTGTGCTGATTACAGCCATTACACTGATGAATGCCCGCAGCTCCAACAAGAAGACAACATGGTGGCATCCACTCACAACTTCTATGACCGCCCCAACCAAGGGTACAATCAAAGTGGAAATAATAACCATGGATGGCAGGACAATTCAAACCAGAATTGGAGGGACAACAATAATAGGGGAGCCAGAGATAATCAGGGAAATCAGAGGTGGAATAATAACAACAACAGGCAGCAAAATCAACCTTACCGAGCACCTCACCTGAGACAAAACCAAGGACCACCGACAATCAGCAGCAAACCTCTAAATTTACTCATTCTTCTGTATCTTCTAATGAAGATTTATTACAAGCTTTTGAGAAAAGACAACTGGCCATGGAAAGTACCATCATGAACAATATTAACGCCAGTCTGAATGGTCTCACCTCTACTCTGCAAGCTTTTATGACACAGCTTGGTTCAGCACAAAATTCTAGTAACCAACCTTCAAGCACCACTGGAATCCCCTCTCAACCATTACCCAATCCAAAGGGAGGCATTAATGCCATCACCCTGAGGTCCGGGACCACACTGCAGGAGAGGAATCAGGAGGAACCAAGCTCACCAGAATACGCCTCAGCTTAAGAGGTGGTAGAAATCAAAGATGTTGAAGAGGAAGAGGATATACAGGACATAGCTAAAGAAGAGATAGCTCAACCACAGGAAGAAGCACAAAAAGGCGCAGACACCACAGAAAACACTACTCCCATTCCATTTCCACAACTTGAAAGGAAACCCAGGAAGCAGCTGGAACCTGATCCTAAAATGGTAGAAATATTCAAAAAGGTTGAGGTAACTGTTCCCCTTTTTTATGTTATTCAGCAAGTACCTAAATATGCAAAGTTTCTAAAAGACTTATGTATCCATAAAGACAAAATTAATGAATTAGAAACTATTCCTTTAGGTAGTTCTATATCTGCTTTAATGGGAGGATTACCTGAAAAATGTAGTGATCCAGGTCCTTGCATAGTTAGTTGTACTATTTGTAGTGTAGTAATTTATGATTGCATGTGTGATTTAGGAGCATGTGTCAGTATAATGCCTTTGTCTATATATGATATTTTAAGGCTCCCTCCCTTAAAAAGGTCAGCAGCTCGTTTTGTGTTAGCAGATAAAAGCATTATTACAGTGGCTGGAGTTGCTGAAGATGTTTTGGTGAACATTAAAGGGCTCACATTTCCCACTGATTTTTATATCTTGGAGATGCCCCATAATGATTCAGATAAGCCATCATCAATCCTACTTGGAAGACCATTCCTGAAGACATCAAAATTCAAATTGGATGCTTTTTCAGGAACATACTCCTTTGAAATAGATGGCCGCATAGTAATCTTCAATCTGAATGGAGTCATTGACAACCCCCCAGAAGATCGTTCTATCTTCCAGTGTGATGTCATAGACGAAAGTGTGGGTGAAGTTCAAAAATAAGAGTTTGAAGAGAGGCACACTGGACAAGGTCCAAGTGTGGGGACCCTCTTAACTGACAATGAGGACACTTCGCCACTTTCACAAGCCCCAGATAATCCAGAGCCTGCCCATGATCAAAAGTTAGAATTGAAACCTCTCCCTCCACATCTCAAATATGCTTATCTTGAGGATGAGCAGAAGCTTCCGGTTATTATTGCAAGGGAACTGACTTATCAACAAGAAGAGCAGTTACTTGATGTACTGAGGAAGCATAAGAAGGAAATTGGGTGGAGTTTGGCAGACATAGTGGGAATTAACCCTCAAGTATGCGAGCACAGAATATTTTTAGAAGATGGAGCAAGACATGTCCGTCAACCCCAGAGAAGATTGAATCCCACCATCTTGGAAGTTGTCAAAAAGGAAGTGACCAGACTATTGGAGGCCGGTATCATATATCCCATTTCAGACAGTGAATGGGTAAGCCCAGTACAAGTGGTGCCCAAGAAATCTGGAGTCACTACAGTGAAGAATGAGCATGGAGAGCTCATAGCAACTAGAGTTCAGAATGCTTGGAGAGTCTACATCGATTACAGGCGTCTCAACCAAGCTACCTGTAAGGATCACTACCCACTTCCATTCATTGATCAAATGCTGGATCGCCTGTCAGGTAAATCACATTATTGCTTTCTAGATGGTTACACAGGTTATTTCCAGATTCATATAGCTCCTGAAGATCAGGAAAAGACTACTTTTACATGTCCTTTTGGGACTTACGCTTATAAGAGAATGCCCTTCGGCTTGTGCAATGCACCAGCTACTTTCCAAAGGTGCATGATGAGTCTTTTCTCTGATCTTATTGAGGACTGTATGGAAGTTTTTATGGACGATTTTAGCATTTATGGTGATTCTTTTAACCTTTGCTTAGATGGATTATCTAGAGTATTAGATAGATGTGTTAATACAAACCTTGTATTGAATTTCGAAAAATGCCACTTTATGGTAAAGCAAGGGATTGTATTAGGACATGTGGTATCTAATAATGGCATTTCTGTAAACCCAGCAAAGGTGAATGTTATTTCTAGTTTACCTTACCCCTCTTCTGTGAGGGAAGTCCATTCGTTCCTTGGCCATGCAGGTTTCTACAGGAGATTTATTAAGGACTTTAGTAAGATGACACTTCCCTTATCCAGATTACTGCAGAAGGACATTGAGTTCGAGTTCAGTGACGATTGCAAACAAGCATTTGATAAGCTGAAGACTACTCTAACTCAAGCCCCAATTGTGAGAGGACCCGACTGGAGCCAGCCGTTTGAAATCATGTGCGATGCTTCCAACCATGCAGTAGGAGCAGCGCTGGCTCAGCGTGAAGGTAAGGATCCTTTTGTTATTGCCTATGCATCTAAGACTTTAGACACTGCCCTGTCACTCATCTGAGAGTGGAGGACACTTTGGCCCTCAAAGAACAGCTAGAAAGATCTTAGACTGCGGATTCTGGTGGCCTGCTCTTTTTAGAGATGCTGCTGAGTTTTGTAAATCTTGTCACCCATGCCAGAAATTTGGTAACATATCCAAGAGGGATGAGATGCCTCAACAATATATGCTTTTCTGTGAAATTTTTTATGTTTGGGGCATTGACTTCATGGGTCCATTTCCAAATTCTAGCGGATATTTTTATATATTGTTAGCTGTGGATTATGTTTCCAAATGGGTGGAAGCAATTCCTACCCACACTGATGATGCTAACACTGTTGTTTCCTTTGTGAGAAACCATATTATATGCCGCTTTGGATCACCACGAGCAATCGTGAGCGATCAAGGCACCCATTTTTGTAACAGGAGACTAACAGGATTGATGAAGAAGCATGGGATAATCCATAAAGTTACAATAGCTTACCATCCCCAAATTAATGGGCAAGCCGAGGTGTCAAACAGAGAAATTAAGCGTATCTTGCAAAAGATAGTGAAGCCTCATAGAAAAGACTGGAGCACCAGGCTACAAGATGCACTGTGGGCATATAGAACAGCATACAAGACACCCATTGGGATGAGTCCCTTTCGCTTAGTTTATGGAAAAGCTTGCCATCTTCCAGTTGAAATCGAACACAGAGCCTTCTGGGCAGTTAAAGAGTGCAACATGGAAATTGAGAAGGCCGGAGTTGAAAGGAAGTTACAACTGCAGGAACTGGAGAACCTTCGCCTAGAAGCTTATGAGAATTCCAGAATTTGTAAGGAAAGGATGAAAGCTGTGCATGATCAAAACATCAGGAAGAAAGAATTTCAACCTGGAGATTTCGTCCTCCTTTACAAATCTCGACTAAGGCTAATGCCCGGTAAGTTAAGATCAAAATGGGAAGGTCCATATAGAGTAGAGAAGGCTGAACCGTACGGAGTTTACCACCTAAGCCATCCTTCAAGCTCTGAACTTATTAAGGTTAATGGACACCGCCTGAAGCTGTACCATGGTGAGAAGGTGCAGAAAAGCAAGGAGCTTGAGATCCTCCACTTGGAAGATCCCCACATAGCAACAGATTGAGCTAGTGGAGCGTCCAACTTACGGACGTTAAAGCAAAGTGCTTGGTGGGAGACAACCCACTGCGGTATGATCGTTCTTTTCTTCACTTTTAATTTTTCTTCTTTAATAACTCTTCTCTTTATTAGTGCTTTCGTGCTCCTTCAATTACATGTCTTTATCTTTCCTTAAAAAAAAAAATTTCTCCGCACGACGCGATCGCACCAGCGACGCGTCCGCGTGGCAGGGGGAGTAAAGAAAAATAAAAATGAACAGAAAGTTACGCAGGAGGAGCGCTAGAGTCGTGCCAATGGCACAAATTACCCCACGTGACCGCGTGCCCCACGCGGCCGCGTACCCTGAGTTTTCAACGTAAAAGGGTGTACAGTCGCATTCTGTGCGAGAGTGATGCTGGATTGGTGCTGGAAGCACAATCCTTGTCACGCGACCGTGTCACCCATTTTATAACGTACACTCATGCGATCGCGTGACCCACGCGATCGCGTCACCCAATTTTGGCTATTAAAATAAATTGAACAGAGAGTTATGCTGGAGCGAGGCTGCACTCGCGCCAGCAGCACAACACGGGTCACGCGACCGCGTGACCGACGCGATCGCGTCACCCTACCTGAAGTGCAACCACGCGAACACGTGCCTTCCGCGGCCGCGCCGCATGCACCGCACAGCTCAACCTAAATTGCCAAATTATCTTATCTTTCTTTCCTCCAAATCCTAATTTTTCTTTTCCCTCCTCCTTTCTTCCTTCTCCCTTCCCCTTTCTATCTCACCTTTCACTCTCTCTCTCTCTCTCTCTCCTCCATTAACAAGGTTTTACCTTCTTCTTCCTTCTTTCTTTTTCTATCATTTTTTTTATTGTTCTACATGTATTTTCTTTTTCTTTTCTTCTTCTTTTAATTATTCCTATTTTCTTTATTCTTCTTTTCCTTTTTACATGGTGTTAGAAACTTTTTTTGAGTTATTCTCCCTCATTATATGCTTGTGACTTGTTACAATTTATTTGACAATTATTATTATTTTTAAGGGATTGCTTGCATGTTTAATTTCATACTTTTTATATCTTGTTTAACATGCATGCCATGTGTTTGTGAAAAAGCCCATATAGCACTATGCACTTTTCTACATTACTTTACTCTACTATTCAATGCTTGCTTTTCACAAATTCTCCTTCTTATTTTATTAATTGAATTTAATTGTCAATACAAACGTGATGGTTTGTTACAAAGTATTGCTTGGTCTATGCTACTCATGCCCTTTGCCAGCATGCCAATAAACACCTTGCATTCATTTGTCTTTATATGCACTAGCTATTTTCCATCGTTGGCTTTTCACACGTACTCGCGAGCATGTGTTAATGTCAGCATATCTTAATGTGCATCCATCACCCTCTTTTCCGTTTCCTTCCTTGATGTATATCTCTTTGAATTTAATTTACTTTCTCTTCCCTTCTTTCAGGATGGCCACCAAGAAAGGAAAGGAGAAAGCAACTTCCAGACCACCAGCAAGAAGAGGAACTAAAAGAACATTAGTGGCAAAGCCTTCTTCAACCGCAGTCAAGCCCTCAACAAAACGAGTCAAGAGGATAATAAAAGTTGACGAAAAGGAGAAAGCCTTTCCAACAAAGGACACTGCGCGATTTCCCAATCGCTACTGTGAGCAGATGTTCCCTATCCTAGCAGAAAGGAACTATAACAATGAATACCTTCTTATCCTCCCGTCCAATATTGCCACCTTTGTTGAGCCGCAAATTGAGCGAAGACAATGGGGTTTCCTACGGAGACAGCCAAGGCAGGTCAATCTTTCTTGGGTAGTTGAGTTCTACTCCAACTTCTACATACCGACCCTGCAGTCTGTTTATGTCCAGCAGAAGCAAGTGCCCATTACAGAAGAGCCATCCAGCAAGCTCTGAGTCTTCCCCCTATTCCAGCAGGAATGGACGCTTTTCAAGAAGCCGCCCTTCATCGCCAGAGATACCAATTCGACTGGGACTCCGTTCTCGAGTCATCGCATTACCTGCAGCCGTTGGATCTACGGATACCACCGTACCCGCCCTAAGGGAATCTTGGCTTCCGCACTTACCTTGGAGGCTCACGTATAGGCACAGATCATGTCCCATTACGTCTTTCCGAGCACTCATGAGTCCTCTTTTACTGCAGACATGGCTGTTTTACTATGGTGCATCCTTACAGACCAACCTCTGAATCTCTCTAGACACATCCGGAATGCTATGGAGCATGTACAAATCGCGGGCAACCTACCTTTCCCCGCCTTGGTCTCAGATCTTGTCTCAGCAGCCGGAGTCTCCTACAGAGCTGGGACACCAAAGCCATGCTTCCACGGGATGATCAATATGTCCCTAACGGGAAATACCTCAGACTCTCAACAGCCACTACAAGCCTTCCTACTGAGCCAGTTGAAGATATTCCTCCTTCAACACCACAAGCATCTACAACTGAGAAATTGCTCCAGCAGATACTTGAAAAATTGGATCGGCATGAACTGAAAGCTAAGATGAGAGAGCGCCGTAACGAGCGCCGATTCAAACACCTCAAGGAGCTACTCAAGGGACGCTTCAGAGACTCAGACACCCAGGACTCCACTTCCTTTACTAGCACAGGGAGCCATGACGGTCCCGATGATGGAGATACTGCTACCAGCCCACCCCTGTTTCTGACAGATGGCACCGAGGACGGTGCAAAGCCTTAAGTGTGGGAGGTCGGTCAGTACCTGACTTTCGGAGGTAAATTCTCTTCTCTAGCACCAATAATTAGGATATTTTAGTTAGATTTTTCTTTCCTTTATAGAATAGAATAAATTGCATAGGTTAGGATAGTTGCATGCATGTTCTACTTGATTGAAAAGACAATAAGTTTCTTTTAAAATCTATCTTTGGAACAAAATTTCACTGATTTTTCAAAAATTCTTATGATAAATTTGCTTGAGTTTATTTGGAACATGATATTTGAGTTAAAGAACACACAACCTGTGGAAGATTTGAGCCTTTATGAATGGTTACATTATTTAACCATAATTATTTATTCTTGTGTGTTTACTTCTCTATGATTTAATCTATATTTTGTTTTTATATGTCCAATTATTATATTTACAT